>NC_080173.1:93382277-93669777 GCF_950295315.1 Erinaceus europaeus
CTACTAGGAAGAAGCATGCACAGCATCCCGAGCTTTCGTCGGCTCTGAGTTGGTATGGATCAAGGCAGGATCTTCTTGACCAATAGCTGGCTGGCTCACTCTTCTCTCACGCCTTCCACCTATCCTTCTCTACCCATTTGTGTCTTCAGCCTCTCTCAGAGAAGACTAGACAGAGATGGCACAAGGCTTAATGGGATACCTTAAGCATAGTCTTCTCAGATTGAAACCTTGACCTCTTAAAACAAGAATAACAAGAAGTCTTGGACTTGGGATGACTTTGCTCAACCTAGGTGATTCAGAAGCCTTGGGTATGATGAGTCTAGAGATGCTGTTAAAAGTTTGTACAACTGAAGCTGTTAGGACTGGATCAATCCAATATGACTAGTATCCTCTTAAGATAAGATGCAGGAGCTGGGCGATGGCGCAGTGGGTTAAGCACACATGGCGCAAAGTGCAAGGATCAACATTAAGGATCCCAGTTCGAGCCCCAGGATCCCCACCTGCAGGGGGGTGGCTTCACACGTAGTGAAGCAGGTCTACAAGTGTATGTCTTTCTTTCCCCCTCTCTGCATTTCCCTCCTTTGTCTATTTCTTTCTGTCCTATCCAACAACAACGGCAGCAATGGCAACAACAACGATAAGCAACAAGGGCAATGAAAGGGGGGAAAAGTAGCCTCCAGGATCAGTGGATTCATAGTGCAGGCACTGAGTCCCCGCAGTAACCCTGGAGGCAAAGAAAGAAAGAAAGAAAGAAAGAAAGAAAGAAAGAAAGAAAGAAAGAAAGGAAGAAAGAAAAGAAAGAAAGAGAGAGAGAGAGAGAGAGAGAGAGAGAGAGGAAGAAAGAGAGGAAGGAAGAAAGGAGACACCAGAGGTATGCACACAGAGGGGGTGACCAGGTGAAAAGACAGAAAGAGGGTGGTCACCATTTAGTTGAAAGGAAAAGACCCCATGAGAAGCTAACTGTGCAGAACCTTGAACAAGGAACTTCTCCAAAACTGAGAAAACAAGGTGCTATGTGAACATAAATCCACGGTTATGGCGACTCTTAGAGTTATGAGCTATTTCCTTCTAGAAGGGTCTCATTGGAAGCTTCTGGGGCACATATGCTGGGCAGGCAGCTCCTGGAAGGGGAGAAAAATAATAACATTCTCATGTACAGACTTCAGAGCAGATACCAGTCAGTCCACTCATGTCTGCAAGGACTTTTCCACAGAGCAGATGACCAGGTCTCTGAGTGTGGATAGTGATGACTACCACGAATTGTGAAATAACCTACCCTCAGTATAATATCATGATAGCAGAAGAGTTCCCACCCCCTGTGCCATGTTGGTTCCATCCTTACTCTGATCTAGCCGGGATCCGACTGAGTAAGGAGGAAGATGGCACTAGTTCTCAGGACTATAGAAGCATCTATGCCACCTTTGCATAGTTCCCCTTCTCCTCTCCCATCTCCCTCCTCTGTCGGATGTGGTACTTCACATAATTATCCCTTCTGGCCAGTTAAATTCTCTCTCTTACTATGTGAGCCACAATAATGGTCCTGAAAAATAATAATAATAATAATTAGTTGGTGTTTATTTGTCTTGACCCAATTCCAATCAGACAAGAACTTGGAAAGGTTCCTTTAACCCCAGTTGGCAAGACTAGTAAATTATTGTACTCTACAAAGGTCAATCAGAGTTACTGTGGTTTCCTATGGTTATAGTGACAGTACACCCCACACTCAGGGGCTAAGCTCAATGTGTAGGATGATTTGCTTCCTTCTGAGGACTGGGAGGAAGAATATGTTTCATGTTGCTACTCTTCTTACTTCTAGTGGCAAGTGAACACATTTTTATTGTAAACACAGCACTCCAGCCGTTGGCCTTGACTTTCAAAAAAGTATCCATAAGTTAATAATGGTTTACAAAGTAATGAAATCACAGGAGTACTGTTCCACACCATATATCCACCACCAAAGTTGTAGGCCTCCACCGCCCCCCCACACACACACTAAGAACCACTACTTCTTACAAAGTTTCAAAGACAGTTTGCACTTCATGCTCAAGTGGCTTTCTCCTTGTCTGTGTGCTTGTCTCAGTGTCCAAAGTTCTCTCTGTTGGTAAGTGCATCAGTAATACTGGGCCAAAGACTTCCTAATAAATACCTGCATCTTGAGCAACAGCCAAGTCTATATTTCCAAATACTTCCACATTCACAGATAACTAAGGTTAGGATTTCAACGTCTTGGGAGGACATGATTCAATCTAGAAGCAGACACATGTAATAGCATACTACTGAATAATTTCTAGAAGGTCAATGACAAGTACTAATGAGTGAATGCAGCTAAAACCACTCTCCTCTCTGCTCTGAAATCTTCCCACTCCATTCACTGGTGTTTTGAGTTGTCTTACCAGGACCAATAAGGAAAAAGAAAAGAAAAAAAAAAAAAGAGGGAGTCGGGCAATAGCACAGCGGTTAAGCCCACATGGCGTAAAGCGCAAGGACCCGGGTAAGGATCCCGGTTAGAACCCCCAGCGCCCCAGCTGCAAGGGAGTTGCTTCACAGGTGGTGAAGCAGGCCTGCAGGTGTCTATCTTTCTCTCCCCCTCTCTGTCTTCCCCTCCTCTTTGGCCTATCCAACAACAATGACATCAATAACAACAATAATAATAACTACAACAACAATAAAAGGAAGATAAATAAATATAAAAAGAAGGAAAGAAGGAAAGAAAGAGAGAAAGAAAGAAAGATAAAAAGAAAGAAAGGTAAAAAGAAAGAAAAAAGGAAGAAAGAGAGAAAGAAAGAAAGAAAGAAAGAAAGAAAGAAAGGAACCTTCAAGCTCAGGTGTGCCTGGTAATGCCCACCACAGAATATATGCACAAGAGTGGAATCTTTCCTGGCAGAAGTTGTCATCAAGAAGCAGGTGCCAACCAAACTAAAGGACTGTGGTATCAAGAGCCCCCATGACTGAGTACAGCTAGCCAAGGAAGGAAGAAAAAAAAAAAAAAAAGAAGAAGAAATTAAAAAAAAAAAAAAAAAGATTGAAAGGGGCTGGGAGCTACAGAAATCTACATGCATTGATGTTTTCATCCGTGCATCTGTTCATGAAGACTTGACCTTTGCATCCAGAGGATTGAACAGTGGTTCAAAAGAGCCTCTGATGAAACTGACTAATCACATTAGGCTCGGGGCAGAGAAAAATCAGAGGGGAGCAGCAGATTCTTCTGACAAGAACAAGGCAGGAAGACTGGAAGAAAGACGGACGCAGTCTTTAAAAGCTACCTTGCCTTGTTTGCCTTGCCTGGAGGTGATTAATTATACATCATCACAGGAAAGGCACATGTTTCGGAAGTGCTCTTCAGTGAACTACATCCATTTGTGCTTTTACAGAGTCAATCCAGGTGATTAAGGCAGAAGGGTGGACTTGTATAAAGAGCAAACCTACAAAGCAATTTCATTCCACACGTATTTGCTCTTTCAAAGCAAATTCAGCAGGAAATCCAAATCACTGATGCAAGCCTTTGCTGTTAATTTATTCCCTGGGGCATCTTGGGGTCCATTATCCCAGATGCATGTACATGAAAATCCCATTATTTGAAATATACTCTTTGTATGTCTGTTTATTTCTAGGCTGTGCGTTGAGAAGCTATCAGTAAATATTAAGAACATCAAGGACGGTGAGAAGTTAACTTGCATGCACTTTATGCCAACAAGAAGGAAGCCAGCTTGGCAGGAAGTACCCTGAAAATATAATAGGGAGAACTTAGTAATCTCACGTAGAAGCAAGTTATGGGCGTGTGTGCACGTGTGTGTGTGTGTGTGTGTGTACACGTGTGTGCATGTCTGCATGTGAAAATACAGCCTATATAGTTTCTGTGCATTGAAGTGTTAAAAAACAAAGTCATGGCCACAATGCTGAAGTCCATTTTTCCAAGAGAGCTGAACTTTTTAAAGCTTACCCAGTAAACAGAGCTGCACATTAGTAACTTGTTGGGAAAAAGAGAGTGAGGGAGAGAGATAAACTATCAAGGAAAACCATTAGAAGATTTCCTGACATTATTTCCTGGTAGTCCTATTCAATTCTTTAGCATCCAAAGCTGCCTGTCCCACTTTTATTTTCTTGGTATTGATCCACTTCCAACAAGCTCCTGCCACACCCGGGGTTTCTCTGGGTTAAGTGAGCCGCCATTTCTAAGATCCATAATTGGGCGACTTCCACACATCCTCCCTGCTGCAACAGAGAAGCTCAGGGTGGAAGCTCAGCGTAGGATCAGGGTGGCATGTTTTAGCAATCCACACACAAAATGCGCATTCCATTCTGAGAGGCTCCATCTCTCCTGTGAGCTCAGCACCTGCTACAGATCAGTGCAAAGGACTAAGGTATTTTCCTTCTAGTTTCTGGACCCCCAAGGGTCCACCCACACTCCTGAGTAGCCTGTGAACTGGTGTAATCTTAGGACTAAACTACCCTCACTCTTCATTATACTTGTTTCCTATCACCTGTGTGCTATACCTATGTTCACTTTGATCCGGTGTGGATTATCTTTCCCGTCTGTCTGTCTGTCTGTCTGTCTGTCTATCTATCTATCTATATCTCCCCGCCACCCCTCTCAGTCAGAGCAGTGCTTTATTCTGGTTTACAGCTGTGCCAGAGATTGAACCTGGGACCTCAGAGCCTCAGGCATGAACACCTTTTCCATAACCATTATTCGGTTTCCCCAGCTCTCCTTTCTCTCTCCATTTTTTTAAATGAGTGACTTAATATTGATTAACAAGAATGCAAGATAGCATAAGAACAATTCCACACAGTTCCTACCACAAGAGTTCTGTGTCCCATCTTTTCCACAGGGCATTTCTCTACTCTTTATGGCTCTGAGAGTATAGATCAAAATTCCTTTGGGGATGCAGAAGGTAGAAGGTCTGGCTTCTGTAACTGCTCCTCCTCTAGACATGGATCCTTTCTCTTTTTTGTTTTTAATTTTTTAAATTATATTTATTTATTTATTCCCTTTTGTTGTCC
Source organism: Erinaceus europaeus (assembly GCF_950295315.1). NCBI lineage: Eukaryota > Metazoa > Chordata > Mammalia > Eulipotyphla > Erinaceidae > Erinaceus > Erinaceus europaeus. The sequence goes on from NC_080173.1 coordinate 93,387,279, forward strand.
TTATTATTTTACTGTTGTAGTTATTATTAATGTTGTTGTTGTTGGATAAGACAGAGAGAAATGGAGAGAGGAGGGGAAGACAGAGAGGGGGAGAGAAAGATAGACACCTGTTGGGATATTGTACAGATGTGGTTGAGTTAGGCAGGACCCACAAACCACCATATTTCCATGTGAGTATTATTTACATATCAATCTTCTGCCTTGTTTTAAAAATGACTCCTCCACCACCACATTACCCCCTCAATAACCCATTCCCGTGAGCTACAAAACTATAGCAACCATTACTATGGAAGCTTCCTACCTTCCCAGAGTGCCTTATTTTCTCCACCCCCTTTCCTAGCCAATTCTGTCCCAACCTGCCACTTTCTGAATTCTCCTATAAAAGTCACTTCTGTTTCTGCTCTCCTTCTCTTTCTCTTCCACATTCTGACCTGGAGAAGACCTGGAGAAGGGCTGGCATGCATAGCAGGAGGTGGCCATTTTGCTAGCTCATGTGGCCTAAACCCGCTGTGCTCACACCAGACTCTGGGATGTCTCATGAATAAAGCGTTGCATTCCTGCTCTGCCACGAATTCCTGGTCTCTCTCCTGCATCACTAAGTAAGCAGCAGTCCAGGTTGGCGTTGGTCAAGTTCTCTCCAACCCATAGAGCACATGCCTGGGAAGAAACACCTACAATGTAACCCCGACAGACATCTGCAGACCTGCTTCACTGCCTGTGAAGCGACTCCCCTACAAGTGGGGAGCCTGAGGCTCGAAGGGGATCCTTACACCAGTCTTTGTGCTTTGCGCCACCTGTGCTTAACCCGCTGTGCTACCGCCCAACTCCCCAATCCTCCTTCTCTCTTTTCTAAGAAAAGCGTAGGAAATACTTTGAAAGGACTTCAGTAGCAATGCATTGCTGAGACCATAATAAACAATAGTTTAGTTCACACACCTTCTTCCTCTCCAGAGAGAACCACAGTCTTTCTATCCACTCTTCCTCCCACACAAAAATACAAAAGGGAAAGATATGAATCCAGGAATATCATCCCTACTAACATCCACATCTAACTAGTCTACCAAGAAGACAAAGTGACTGGGTAACTTACAACAAGCATTGGCCAGTCCTAGTTAATTAGTCTTACAGGGTGTGTTACCACCCCGCAGACATATGGCAGCAACCAGCTAAGCTGTGTCAGTGCCACACACAAACACTAGCTCTGTAGGGAGCACACAGGAAGTAAAGGATCAAACTCACAGGCAAATGCCATTAAATAGGAAATTTGATTAAAAGCAAAAACCAAGAGAACATAGATAGGCAGTGGCACATTGGGTAAAAAACACTTTTTTTCTTCTATTTTTTTTATTGCCTCCCGGGTTATTGCTGGGGCTCATGGTGCCTGCACTACAAATCCACCGCTCCTGGAGGCTTTATTTTCACTTTTGTTGTCCTTGTTATTTATCATTATTGTTGTTACTATTTGTCATCATTGTTGGATAGGACGGAGAGAAATGGAGAGAGGAGGGGAATGCAGAGAGGGGAGAGAAAGATAGACACCTGCAGACCTGCTTCACCATTTGTGAAGCGACCCCTGACTCTCTGCAGGTGGGGATCCTTACGCAGGTTCTTGCACTTTGTTCCATGTGCGCTTAACCCACTGCACTACTGCCCGGCTCCCTAATCACACACTGTACTGACAGCAAAGGTGTACAAGCACATGGGTTCCAGCCCCCATTTCCCCACCTTCAGGGGGGACACTTCACAAGTGGTGTAGTAGGTCTTTGGGATGCATTGGATCGACCTTCTCGTGGTGCATCCCATGAGTACCCATTCATTGGGGAAACTGACGATACTTCCTAGCCGACTGAATCCACATGGATCCCAGTCACTTTCAAAGCCAGCAACAAGCAGCTCCTGACAGCTTTCTACCTGACCTGTTGACTGGCTACGGAAGAAGGGCAAATGCTAGAAGAAGTAGGTCTTTAGGTGTCTATCTTTCTCCTTAACTCCCCTCTCCCCTTTCAATTTCTCTCTGTCTTATCCAATAAAGTGGAACCAATGGCCACCAAGAACAGTAGATTCACAGTGCTGGCACTGAGCCCCAGTGATAACCCTGGAGACAACAACAACAAAAGTTGAACACTCATACAAAAAAAGTCTTTGCACTGTTTTTAAATAAAGAATTCTGGGGGTGGGGTTTGTGATGGCACACAGGGTTAAGCACACAAGGTTAAGCGCACATTGTATGAAGTGTAAGGTTCCCAGGTCAAGCCCCCAACTCCCCACCTGCAGGGGTGGGGCAGCCTCACAAGTGGTGAAGTAGGTCTGCAGGTGTCTTTCTCTCTCCTTCCCCCTTCTGTTCTATCCAATAAAATGGGGGGAGAAAAAGCCACCAGGAGAAGCAGATTCATAGTGCATAGTGCTGACACCAAGCCCCAGCAAAAACCCTGGAGACAAAAAAAAAAAAAAAAGACTTGTGTGCCCTGAGTGGTGACTTAGCAGTTACAATGTATTCCTTAAATGCTGGAGGTGTGCTGAGTTTGATCCAGGACATCCCAGAACAGAACACTGTCCTTGTCTCTCCCTCAAAATAAATAAATCTTTGGGGGGGAAAAACAGAAAGAATCCTGTCTCTATTGGTAAGTGGAATTTACCTTTAAGATAGATTGCAGAGTGGAGATGCAAATCAAAGAACAGTATATTCCCAACAAGCATGGAAATCTATTGACAAAAAAAGAAAATTTTTATTTTATTTATGTAGTTAAGAGAGAGAGAGGCATTTTCTCCCATAAGTTTCAAGCCAAGGAGAGAAGGCAAAACTACCAGCATGACAATCTTGAAATAATTGTTCACAGCGCTGAGTGGTGAGACACCTAGTTGAACGTATCTATTATCATGTGCAAGGATCCAAGGGTCTGGGTTCAAGCCCCTGGTCCCCTTCTGAGAAGGGAGTGCTTCACAAGTGGTGAAATAATGTTGCAAATGTCTCTCCCTCTCTATGTATCTCGCCTTCTCAATTTCTTTCTAGTCTATCAAATAAAAAAATTATTTAAAAAAAAATGGCCATCAGGGGCAGTGGATTCTCCACGCAGGCAACAAGCCCCAGTGATAACCCTGGTAGCAATAAAAATACATACATACATACATACGTATATACATCCATCCATACATACATACATACACACACACAAAATTAAAGAAAATTTTATACGCGTGTGATGCAAGCTATTTCGCTAAGATACCACTAGAGGGAGCAGCAGGAGCTGGTCTGGAGACCCACCTCCAAAGGCCAGGACATTAAGGAACTAAAATTAGGGAAGACCTAAGGAAGGAGAAAGTAAGGTCAGACAGGGCCGGGCAGTAGCGCACCAGGTTAAATGCGCATAGTACATACAAGCGCCAGGACATGCACGAGAATCCCGTTTTGAGCCCCTGGCTCCCCACCTGCGGGGGTGGGGGGTGTTGTCTCTGTTTCTCTACCCTCTTGATTTCTGGCTGGCCTGGAATCTTAGAGCGAAGATAAACAAACCATCCCCCTTTAACTGCACCCAGGTCTCAGGCTTTGTCTTTTGGTGATAAAGTCATAGCAGAGGGAGCTGGGCGGTAGCATAGCGGGTTAAGCACATGTGGTGTAAAGCACAAGGACCGGCGTTAAGGATCCCGGTTCGAGCCCCGGCTCCTCACCTGCAGGGAGTCGCTTCACAAGCAGTAAAGCAAGTCTGCAGGTGTTTATCTTTCTCTCCCCCACTCTGTCTTCCCCTCTTCTCTCCATTTCTCTCTATCCTATCCAACGATGATGATATCAATAACAACAATAATATCTACAACAATAAAAAGGACAACAAAAAGAAAATAAATATTTTTTTTAAAAAGTCATAGCAGAAAGTGACGCTTGCTGTTAAGAAAACCTTCAAGAAGCATACATATATGCCCTCTGTATTAAAACATGAAATAAAGTCTGTGTTTTTCTCTAACAAAGAAAGCTCCATATAAAAAGCAAAGCACAAGAAAGAAGACAGGAAAGAAGAGGAGAGAGAGAAGGCAGGGATGCAAAAAGTAGCAACTGCCTCTTGGCAGCCCACGGGCGAGAGAGTGTTTTGCTTCTGAATTGACTTGGGATCATTTTCTGATAATCCCTTCTCTCCTACCTCTAATTACAACTGTTTTAACCAGAAGCCCCAGGGATTCTTAACTTGTATCTTTTCTAATAAGCAGTAGATTAAGGATTGCCTTTCTAATCTCCCTAGATTGATTCCTCCTTTTCGTGCACAGAAAACCTCCTACTTTAGGCCCTTTCTAGGTTGTAAGAACTTTTAAGCATCTCTGCGCAGCTTCCTGGCCCGTAGAGCAAAGGGGTTTGTGTCTGCACACTTCAGCTGCATACAGTTAATCCTGAACCAGGATGCTGAGGGAGAGATGATCAGTCACCTTTCAAAAGGCTTGACTAATTCCCATGCACAAACAACATATGCTACAATGAAGTTAATCTAATATGTGACACCAAGAAATTAAGCAGATTTATTCAGGGGGTGTGTGGGTGAGAGAGAGGGAAGGGGAGGGGAGGGGAGGGGAAAGGAGGGGAGGGGAGGGGAGGGGAAAGGAGGGGAGGGGAGGGGAGGGGAGGGGAGAGGAGGGGAGGGGAGGGGAGAGGAGGGGAGGGGAGAGGAGGGGAGGGGAGGGGAGAGGAGGGGAGGGGAGGGGAGAGGAGAGGAGGGAAGGGGAGAGGAGGGGAGAGGAGGGGAGGGGAGAGGAGGGGAGAGGAGAGGAGAGGAGGGAAGGGGAGAGGAGGGGAGAGGAGGGGAGGGGAGAGGAGGGGAGAGGAGAGGAGAGGAGGGAAGGGGAGAGGAGGGGAGAGGAGGGGAGGGGAGAGGAGGGGAGAGGAGAGGAGAGGAGGGGAGGTGAGAGGAGACGGCAAGGAACCTGTTTAAGCCAATAGACCAATGCCAGAGCAGAAGATGGCACTTTTGACAAAGAGGGGAGCTTGGTGGAATGTGCCTTTACCCAGAAAGCCTTCCCTGCCCCCCGCCCCACCCAGCTCAGGTGCTTACACAGGGTTCAGATCCACATATCTGTACACTGCTGAATCCTGCTGCTCTTAAAATTAACATTCTTTTGAGGGGCGGGGTAGAGTTCAGGTTAAATAAACTTAACTGTGGCCTAATGGAAGTCCAACTGGTTGCTGAGGGGTTGTTTGTTTATTTTTGTTTGTTTTCTCATCATAGGCCTTGAGAAGGGCTTTATTATTCTGTAAGTTATTATGCAGAATGACTTTGCAGGAAACCTACAAACCCTATACAGAACTTCTCAACCGAAGGTCCCTTCATCAGCACATGGAACGGGGCATAATGACCAATGCCATATGACTCAGCAATCCCGCAACTATGCATATGCCCCCCAAACGTAACAGCACTGAGTTGAAAAGACATATGTACCCCCATGTTCATAGTAGCTTTATTCACAGTAGCAAAAAACTTGGAAACAACCAAAAATGCACTTCGACAGATGACTGGATACAAAAGTTATGGGACTATGTTCAACAGAGTACTATGCAGCACTAAAAAGGGATGGTATCCTTTGGGATAAAGTGCACGGCATTGGAAAAGATGATGCTCAGTGAAGTAAGGAAGTAAAAACAACCACAGAATGGCTGCATTCACATAACTGAACATACAAATGTAAAAACAAAATGGCAACCGATTTTCAAGACTGTAGAACTATGGTGGTTATCTATCAGTGTGGGGATGGAGACACCACCTCTGGTAATGGGAGTGGTGAAATAAAAAAATTAAAAAGTACTAAATAAAGGTGGATCAGGTGGTAGAGCAGCGGGTTAAGCACACATGGTGCAAATCACAAGGACCGGCGTAAGGATCCCGGTTTGAGCCCCCGGCTCCCAACCTGCAGGGGGGTCGATTCACAGGCGGTGAAGCAGGTCTGCAGGTGTCTGTCTTTCTCTCCCCCTCTGTCTTCCCCTCCTCTCTCCATTTCTGTTTGTCCTATCCAACAACAGTGACATCAATGACAAGAATATTATAACCACAACAATGACAAAACAAGAAGGGGGAAAGAAATGCCTCTAGGAGCAGTGGGTCTGTAGTGCAGACACCAAGCCCCAGCAATAACCCTAGGGGGGGAAAAAAGTCCAAAATAAAAAATGAGAGAGGTGGAGAGAGAGAGAGAGACCTGCAATGTTGCTTTACCACTTGCAAAAAGCAAAAAAGCAATGAAACAAAATAAAAAAGGAAATAATGATTAGATTAATGAGTTGTTTTTTGGGTTTTTTTTCCTTTGTTTTTGTTATTGATGTTTTGTTTTGTTTTTCCATGATGAAACAAGTCTCCTGGGAAAGTGGATGATACCTCCCAACAAATGGGTATCAGAGTGGCCTGGTGAGCAAGGCTTGACGAAGCACTCACGTTACCTGCTGTGGCCTTTGCTTTTTATAAACAGCTTGATGACTACACTACTGTTGGTCTCTACGCAACCTCTCCCCTTTAAAGGTGGACCTTGAGGGAAGGGAGTAGAGAGCATAATGGTTATGCAAAGAGATTCTCATGCCTCAGGATCCCCAAATCCCAGGTTCAATACCCCCCACCCCACCCCCCACACACCACTGTAAACCAGAGCTGAGAAGTACTCTGGTAAATAAAAATAAATAAATAACAATTAAAAAAGAAAAAGGTCGGCCTGGAGAGGGCTGGGCCATGGCGCACCTGGTTAAGCGCACGCGCACATTATCCGGTCCACGCACACATGCCCCACCTGTAGGACTGGCAGAACGCTTCACAGGTGTTGACACAGGTCTGCCGGGATCTATGCTTCTCTCTCCTCTCTGCCTCCCCTTCCCCCTCTCAAGCTGTGTCTGCCCTGTCCAAGAACACAGAAAGGAGGGCAGGGCAGAAAAAGAGAAAATGGCTGCTGGAAATGATGGATTCATCATACCCCCTTGGAGCCCCCAGCTAATCCTGGTGGCCATAAAAATAAGTAAATAAGGGAGTCGGGCGGTAGCGCAGCGGGTTAAGCGCATGTGGTCTAAAGTGCAAGGACCGACATAAGGATCCCGGTTCGAGCCCCCGGCTCCCCACCTGCAGGGGAGTCGCTTCACAAGCGGTGAAGCAGGTCTGCAGGTGTCTGTCTTTCTCTCCCCCTCTCTGTCTTCCCCTCCTCTCTCCGTTTCTCTCTGTCCTGTCTAACAAGGATGACATCAATAACAACAACAGTGATAACTACAACAACAATTAAAAAACAAGGGCAACAAAATGGAAAATAAATAAATAAACAAATAAATAAATCGGTGGACCATGAGCCAGAAGTATGGAAATTACTGAGAATTGGTCCCCCAAAGCAGTGACTTTGCTCCAGCCTAAACATCTAGAATTAGTCTGCCAAGCTCCAGGAGATTGACAGGCACCTTCCATTCTGGAGTGAGCCTCTGCTCTCTGTCTTCTGCAGTTCTTATGTTCAGCCTCACAGCGATCAGGATCAAAGAGCCTCAGAAGCCATACATGATGTTTTGGACCCAGAGGATTTCTTCAATAAAATTTTATTGAGGTAACTCTGCTTTATGACAGTCTCTAAGCTTCAGGTGTGCACTATTATAATTTGACATCTTTATACACAAAGTAGTGAATAAAGATGTCACCCAATTTACCATCCATCACCATAAAATTGACACCTACGGGGAAGGAGAAAAAAAAAAGGTCTCTTTTTTTTTTTTTTCCTTCTAGGGCCCTTGTCTTGTCTAGTAATAATACTGACATAAGACAGATTAGCATAAGGGGAAAATTAATTTTATAGGAATGGAAATTCTATGGATATGAAACCTTGAGAATGACCAGAGCATTTTGCTTTTTAAATTCTTTTTAGGCAAAGAATACTTGAGGAGGAAAAAATACAGTCTGGGATAATAGATTTTCAGAGACAAAGTCTGTATCTGGCATTGACAACTCTGAACTTGCCTCTGGCAATAAGGATTCTTCTATTTCTCCATTACAGAGATCGGACTCTTTTCAGATGGGCAGTTCATCTCCTTGTGAGGACAATGGAATATACTTTTTTGCATTGACTATTTCTTAAATAACTTTAGTTTAAAATAATCCGCATGCCAAGGTGGTATCTTTAAGTAGAGTCTGCTCTGAACCCCACCATCCTCTTTACTAATTCCATACACCTTAAACCCCTTTCCTCTCTGGTAAGCACCCATCTGATCTTGTGTATCTAACACTTGCCTCTTTTTCACTGGTGTGTGTGTGTGTGAGTGTGTGTGTGTGTGTGTGTGTGTGTGTGTGTGTGTGTGTGTGTTGTGTTGTGTTTTTTTTGCCTCCAGGGCTATCACTGGGGCTCGGTACCTACACTCCAAATCTACTGCTCCTGGTGGCCATTTTACCCATTTTATTGACTAGGACAGAGAGAAATCAAGAGAGGAGGGGAAGGAAGACAGAGGGAGAGAGAGAATGATAGACACCTGCAGACCTGCTTCACCACTTGTGAAGTGACACCTCTGTAGGTGGGGAGCCGGGGGCTTGAACCAGGATCCTCGCTTCGGTGCTTGTGCTTTGTACTATGTGTGCTTAACCCGGCGTGCCACTGCCCGGGCCCCCTTACTGTTGTTTTGTTAATTTGTATTTTTATAGTCTGCGTATCAGTAAATACATACGGTATTTGTCTTTCTCTGTCTTACTTCACCTAGCTTAGTAACCAAGGTCTAACTTACTGCAAAAGCCAAAATTTCATTTCTAATAGTTGAGTATTCCATTGTATATATGCACTCATCTATGTATTTGGCTTTTTCTTTGTGTATCTGTTTAAAAGCACATTGATTTACTTGCTAAATTCAACCAAAAGTCATGGTTATTACCTTTTTTGAATTTTTTCTTTATTTTATTAGATAGAACAGAGAGAAATTGAGAGGGAGGGGAAAGAGAGAGGGAAAGAGAGACAGAGAGACACCTGCAGCCTCGCTTCACCACAGATAGATGTTACTCACGTCCCATCCTTTGGCAAACTCTGCTATGTTCATGTATGCATAGATCCTTTCTCACATCTGATCATGCCTACTACAAGAACAGAAGGGGCCATTTAAAGATGTCTCTCAACATCTGATCACCCCTTTCACTTCTAAAAAGTGATAAATGCTTCCCCCAGCTTTGACAATACTCTGAAAATTAATTATGACACTCCTACTAATATAGAGAAAGAAAAAATTCAGGCCAATTCAAAATACACATTTGCAACTTTACGTGTCTGCGGAGCTGATAGCAAGAAAGAACCCTCATGACAGTTGGAAGAAAAGACACAAATAAGAAAGAGATTTTATAAAGATTATATGCCGTCTGACAAAATCGGTGGGAATAAGACTTAGTAGCAGAAGGTCCGTGTTACGTTGAAAAACGTGTTTGTGTAAGCAGAAGCATGTTGGAAGAAAAGACATAAATAAGAATGAGATTTTATAAAGATTATAAGCTGTCTGACAAAATCAGTGGGAATAAGATTCAGTCAGTAGCAGAAGGTTCATGTTACGTTGAAAAACATTCTTGTGTAAGTAGAAGCATGTGTTTGTGTATGTAAGATAAAGACTACAGGAGAGGTGCCTCTCTCCTGCAGTTGAAGCTGCTGATTTGTCTCTCATTTCATTTACCCACTGACTCCCCCTTCCCTTCAGGGACCCTTAGTTACTTCAGCCGGGGCCAGCCCCCAGCAAGTCCTTCTTGATTTTCGTACTCAGACATCCATCAGTGGACAAGACACATAGGTTGTTTCATACCTTGGTTATTATGAATAATGTTTTAGTGAGGACAGAAGCACGTATAGCCCTTCACATTAATCTTTGCATATCCATAGAAGTAGGATAGGTGGGTCATTTGGAATTTATATTTTAAACATTTTGAGGAATTTCTTTGCTTGAGTATTTTTCTCTTTTCTTTCGTGATTTCACCATGTTATACCCCAATCAATAGTTCATAGGGATTTCATTTTTCCTGTATCTTCATAACATGTAACATGTCTTGACCCTGAATTGGATAAGCCCTGAAGAGAAAGCATCTTAAAACGATACCTTCACCTCACCTTACCTACCACCCGGACCCAGTTTTGGATGTTCACATTATCTCTCAACCTTAGCTGATGCCCATCCCCAAGGAGATAGGATGAGAAATGCAACTAGATGTAAGATGGTACTTTTGGGCGCCAAACTTGGTAAGAAATAACTATGTAATATGATCACATTTAGTAAGTGAATTCATCATTTTTAACAACTAAGTAGTATTCCATTCACCTTCTTCACCTCATCTTGGATGGAGCTTGAAAGAATCATGTTAAGTGAGATAAACCTCTTTAGAAAGAGAAAGATGGGGAGTCGGGCAGTAGCAGTAGCGCAGCGGGTTAAGCGCAGGTGGCGCAAAGCGCAGGGACCGGCGTCATGATCCGGGTTCGAGCCCTGGCTCCCCACCTGTAGGGGAGTCGCTTCACGAGTGGTGAAGCAGGTCTGCAGGTGTCTGTCTTTCTCTCCCCCTCTCTGTCTTCCCCTCCTCTCCATTTCTCTGTCCTATCCAACAACAGTGATATCAACAACAATAATAATAACTACAACAAGGGCAACAAAAGGGAAAATAAATAATAAAAAAAAAGAAAGAGAAAGATGAATATGGGATGATCCTACTCACAGCCAGAAACTGAGAAGTAAGAATAAAAGTGAAACTACAAAGCAGAACTTGGAGTTGATGTATTGAACCAAAGTAAAGGACTCTGGGGTGAGGGGGGAAGGGGAGTGTTGAGGTCCTGGAACTTGACGGTGGAGGAGAATGAAGGTGGGAGGGGTGGGAAATTGAGGACTGTCACACATCTACCAACTACTGTATTCTACTGCTAACTGTAAACCCTTAATTTCCCCAGTAAATGAAAAAAAATTAGGAAGGAATTGTTAAGTCATACAGTTTTGACATGTTGATGTGATTGTCATTAGTCAGTGTCTGTGACCCACATCCTCCAAATCAGCTGCATCAGAGTTGCTGTCACATTTGACTCTTGACTGCATAGCCATCAAGAAGGATTCTGTTAAGTTGGCAAGTAGAGCAAGTGGGTAAGAGAATCGTGTATTGACTCTTCCCAATGGACTTAGAGCATATGCATACTCCATGGCTAAGAGCAGAGGAATGAGTGCTGAGGATTGGGTTTCAAAGCTCTCGTCCAGGATTTAAGGTTCAGGCAATGGTCATGAAATAGTTTTTATCCATGTGAGCTAACAGGGAGCAAGCCAACAGCCTTGATCCCATTAACACTTGGCTCTAATGAGGCTATTCAACTAGGTACAGGGAAGCAGATCACTGGAGGAGCCAAGGATCTCACCCATAGCCAAACAACTAGAGGGGGTCTCTTTCTTTAAAAATAGGGAAAAAAATGAAGAAAGGGACGAGGGGAAAGGATGGAGCGACGGAGGGAGGGAGGGAGGGAGGGAGGGAGGGAGGGAGGGAGGGAGGGGAGGAGGGAAGGGAGAACAAAGGAACTATGTTGCATGCTATTGACAGAAGCCAAAGTCCCCATTTCATCCTGGCCACTTCATCTCAGTGATTAGAACATGGTGAGGCAGAGGAGAGGAAACATGCAAAACATTCCTGTTTCAAGTATGACCCTTTCATTACTCAAGGCAATTGTTTTCCCAGAAGCCTAAGTGATTGGCACCCTCTCAAACCTCTCTAGGTTATTGCAAGTGCTGGATTAAATCTGTAGCCTCGCAAAGGGGCTACATATGCAAATCATACTATTAATTAGTCATAAACTTGGAGCTCTTCCTGTATGGAGTGCCTGTGAAGGACTTAGAGAAACAGCCATGTGATGGGGAGGGTTCTTCATCTCTCTGGAGGGAAAGGCATCAGATGTTCCTGGTTTCCCTCTCACCCCAAAGCCCCCATTTTTCTATCTTTGTGTCCTATGTTTTCCTTTGAAAAAAAGGGATTATGAAATATTAGCTTAATCCTGGGAGTGTAGCTACTCTCTAAGAATCTCATGGACCAGTCACCTCAGATATCAAAATTGTCATGACACAAAGACATTATTTCTCCTTCAGAAACCAAAAATAAGCACGTTCACAGAAGAGAGAGAGAGTGTGTGTCCTCATCTAACTGTTATTAATTCTCAGGGAAGCGAAGAAGGCAAATTCTCAAGCTACATCATTCATTTTTTCTACTTTCTTCTACATTCCTTTCTTAGAAAAGGCCATCTGGGGAGTCGGGCGGTAGCGCAGCGGGTTAAGCGCAGGTGGCGCAAAGCACAAGGACCGGCATAAGGATCCCGGTTCGAGCCCCCGGCTCCCCACCTGCAGGGGAGTCGCTTCACAGGCGGTGAAGCAGGTCTGCAGGTGTCTGTCTTTCTCTCCCCCTCTCTGTCTTCCCCTCCTCTCTCCATTTCTCTCTGTCCTAGCCAACAACAATGACATCAATAATAACTACAACAATAAAACAACAAGGGAAGGGCAACAAAAGGGAATTCATAAAATAAATAAATAAAATATATGCTTTAAAAAAAAAAAGAAAAGAAAAGGCCATCTAAATCACAGCATCACCAGCCAGTAATTCAGATCTCAGTGACATATTTGCCTTTTTTTCAGGATCATTTAGGACACAAACACCATAGTAAGGTCACACATGTGCAGAATCGCCATGGATGTATATCATTAGTGCAGACCAAGAAGTTCTCAGACAATATGAAAATGAGGGGGTCAGTGCTGAAGTCAAGGTTGACATGCGATGCTGAAGAAGCAGAGGTATGCACCTAGTCTGGGATAATCAAATAAATCTTTTAAAAGGAGGAAATGATTTAGGTCTAAGCTAAAATAATAAGAATAATAATAATGAGTCACCTAGGAAGTCAATGACAAAAAGTTATTCTAGATTAAGGGACAGAGTCTATGGGAAGATAAAAGAACAGAGAAGGTTAGCACATTAATCGGCAACTAGTTCAGCATACTTGGAGAAAAGGCTGTGACGGGAGACAACGTAAAAGAAGCAGAACCAAGAAGCTCAAAGTCCAAGGACTTGGTAAGTGGAGGATTTTTTTTTTTTTATCTCATCATAGTGCCGCTGAAGACTCAAAGCACTTGACACAGCCAGATTAACCCTTCAAACCCATCACTCCACCATTTTGAAGAATACGATGGAAGCAGGTGAGAGTTAAAACAAAACAAGGGGACCGGGCGGTAGCACACTGCATTAAGCACACATAGTGCCAAGCACAAGGACCTGAGCAAGGATCCTGGTTTGAGTCCCTGGCTCCTCACCTGCAGGGAGGGTCACTTCATAAGCGATGAAGCAGGTCTGCGGGTGTCTCTCTCTTCCTTTCTCTATCCTCGCCTCCTCTCTCAATTTCTCTCTAACCTATCCAACAACAACAATGGGGAGGGGGGGAGATAACCTTACACATTAAAAAAAAAGAGAGCAGCTATCAAGAACAATGAACCCACCTTCTCTGACCCATCTTGGACAGAGCTAGAAGGAATTATGTTAAGTGAACTAAGTCAGAAAGATAAAGATGAGTATGGGATGATCCCACTCATAAACAGAAGCTGACTAAGAAGATCTGAAAGGGAAACTAAAAGCAGGACCTGATCAAATTGTAAGTAGGGCACCAAAGTAAAAACCCAGTGGTGAGAGGTAGGCATGTAGCTTCCTGGGCCAGTGGGGGGTGGGAGTGGGCGGGAGGGATGGGTCACAGTCCTTTGGTGGTGGGAATGGTGTTTATGTACACTCCTAGCAAAATGTAGACATATAAATCAGTAGCTAATTAATATGAGAGGGGGAAATCAATTGTATGTCTCAAAGTTTCTCAAAAGGCAAACTGAATCTTTTTAATATATAGGCTATGTATTTGATATGCGGACTCTCTCAAAAGCCTAGACCAAGTAGATTAGAAGCTTCCAATAGCACAGCTATATACAAGATACTGGGTACTGTCCAGCAAACCATAACAAAGGGACTTTTCAAAGTTAACCCAATTAACAAATAATGTGATGATAATATTAACTATTGATTGTCTTTTTGAACCCTAAGACAGCAGGAACCTCACATCTTCACTATAGAGCCCCTACTTCCCCCAGTCCTGGAACCCTTGGATAGGGCCCACTTTCCCGTATGCATCTCCCAATCCAAACCAAATAACATTGCATCTGCCGATTACAACCTAACCAAAGCAACGATTGCTACCTCAACATGCTTTACCTCAGAATGTATCCAGAGACTTCACGTGTGGAATGACAACCGTTCAGCTTCATTACTCGGGTGAGACCTTTCCTTTAATAGTACACTCTAATTTCATCTCAGGTAGTTCACTTTCTAACAAAGTCCCATAACCTAGATATACACCAGTTTCTGTGAGAGAGAGCTTATGTGCACACGTATCCATAAACTATAAAATATATACCTGAAAGCAGGACTACACTAGAGTTTGCAGTGAGTACCTCCCTAACACTTCCTCTCCACTATTCCAAGCTTGGGATCCATGATTGCTCAACAAATTGTTTGGCTTCATATGTTAACTCTCTTTTCAATCACCAGGTTCCAGATGCCACCAGGATGCTGGCTAGGCTTCCCTGGATTGAAGACCCCACCAATGTGTCCTGGAGCTCAGCTTCCCCAGAGTCACACCCTACTAGGGAAAGAGAGAGGCAGACTGGGGGTATGGACCGACCAGTCAACGCCCATGTTCAGCGGGGAAGCAATTACAGAAGCCAGACCTTCTACCTTCTGCAACCCTCAACGACCCTGGGTCCATGCTCCCAGAGGGATAGAGAATGGGAAAGCTACCATGGGAGGGGGTGTGTTATGGGGATTGGGTGTTGGGAATTGTGTGGAGTTGTACCCCTCCTACCTTATGCTTTTGTTCACTAATCCTTTCTTAAATAAAAAATTTAAAAAATAAAAAAAGAAAAAAAAAAAAGAAAATAGATAATATTGTCTTTGGTTGCCAGTCCTTCTGGTTAGTGATGGTTTGGCATGTTACACAAACATTTCAATATCCATTACAAGTCTATGTGTATGCAGTGCTGATGAATACAGAAACTGGAACCAGTGTGTGATTGTCATGAAGTATATTTAAATGTTCCCTGATATTTGCACAAAGGCTGAAAAGACACAAACTATTTGTCAGCTACCAGACATTGTAAAAATAGAAATTGTAAAGCTATTTCCCTGTTTTATATGAAAGATGTTGAAGGAAATAAAATAGTAAATATACCTAGAAAAGCAACACCATAACAATAAAAGAATGGACCAATTACTTTATTTATTTTTAGTTAACAGGAGTGTATATTAACACCATTCATACCGCCAAAGATCTGTGTACCTACCTCCAGCCCCCTATAGTGAAGCTGAAAATCTACCAATTACATTATTGTTATTCTTCAAATCTGTCATTTGGCAAAGCATGTGAAATATTAAAGACTCAGTTATTGTCAAAAAAAAAAAAAAAAGAGAGAGAGAGACTAGTAACAGACTCATTGTATTAGGTTCAGAAGTCAGGACTGTGAGACTGGAGAGAGGTAGTAAGAGAGAGGGATAGTTAGACTAAGGAGTGAATCCCTAGAAAGTTCTGCACTAAATTTAGAGATGGGACCAGCCCCCTTCTGACCCATACAGCCTGCATATCCACTGGGGAACAGACTCAGCTGTGGAGCATGCATGGCAATCCTGGCCTCAGGAACAGTAGCTCTAAGTTAGACTGCTTCCACCCGCTAGAAGAACACCAATAGCATATTCCCGTCTAGAGAAGGCACGTGTCTACACATAGCCCAGGCTGTGCTGCCAAGTTCTCTACTGACTCAAATAAAAAGTAACAGATTATTTCACCAAATATATATATATATATATATGAGTTTACTTGGAAACACTTAAACAGGCAATTTGAAAAGGACAGTATCATGGAAGACACAAGGAACGCTTGTCTAGAACATAAGCCAGCACTTCCTTGTAGAGTCTAGAGGAAATGTCACTGGGTTAAGAGTCACTTTTTTCCTAGCTAGGATGAAGAAGCAACCCTTCCATTTGGAGATGCAAAGCATCCAAGACCTTGTGGTTTTCTGCTTTTTACACATGTGGAACTCCTAGCTTCATGATTCCACTTACATAGACTTTGTGTATGTTGACTTTTTACACTGCCCTACTGGGCATCAGCTATTTGGTTCCTTCTGATTGTAACACTATCCCCTTCTGGTGGAAAAATACTCAGAATAGGGGCTGGATGGTGGCACACCTGGTTGAGTGTTGTAAATTAACTTAAAATGGAGGTTTGGTGGTTTGGGCTGCTGCAGAGGTGTGTAAAAGGATTCTGGTTTAATCAATACAGGGTTTATTAGGGTGAAACAGGTAAAAGGCAAAATAAGCAATTATCATCAAGGGTTAGGTATACACTAGGTCTATAAAGTCTGAATATGCTTATCAAAGTTTAGTCCCATCAGATAAACCATTATCAGCTCTGGTAAAGGTTGCTCATGGCTGTAGAGGGGTCTAAACATTTACCGGCCAGCAGAGTCACACGTGTTCAGTGCCCAGGAACTTCTCTGTTCCAGTCTCTTGGAAACAGAGTTGGCAGTCAGCTGAGGTAAAGAACAAACACCTCATCACAGACCCCTGCAAGCGTCAACCTGGCTTTGACCTAGCACGTTATGATTGGGCCCTCCTCAATCGCTATCGAACAGGCCATGGCCAGTGCTCCGCTATGTTCCACCGCTGGGGAGCCAGAGACGACCCAAACTGCCCCTGCGGCTCCAGACAGACTATGACCCACATAGTCAAAGACTGCCACCTCTCCAGATTCAAAGGAGGTCTCAAAACTTTCCATCAGGCTCAACCTGACGCTGTTGACTGGCTACGGAAGAAGGGCAAACGCTAGAAGAAGAAGTGCCCAGGAGAAGGAGCCATGGCGGATGGATGCCTGGAGCACCTCTGTCGAGATGCTTCTGACCAGGAGAAGAAGCCGCAGCCAAAGAGAGAGTCTCGTGCTCAGAGTCCAATGCTTTTATACCTTCCCTTCTCTGAAGCACCTCCCCAGGGTGAGGTCATTTGTGTGCTAATAGTCCCAAACTCCTGCTGGGGCCACCACAGTTGAGCACACAGATTACAATGCAAAAAAACCTGGGTTCAAGCCCCACCTGCAAGGGGGAAGCTTTGTGAGTGGTGAAGCAGTGCTGCAGGTGTCTCTCCTTCTCTATCTATCTCTCTATCATTATTTGCCCTTTCCTCTCAATTTCTGGTTATCTCGATCAAGCAAATAAAGATAATAAAAATCTTAGAATAACTTTAAAAAAAAAAGAGAAAATGTTCAGGGTATTTCACAGTCCTCAGAGTCTTTCTGTCTGAAAGATATCCCCTGGAAGGACTTAGAATTCCTCTACTTTTGTGTCCATGGAATTCCTGTGAATGGTCTTTCAGATCAGCAATCCTCATCACCTCAAACAAGAAACTCTGGGGGAAACTGTGGACCAGATGCTCAGAGTTAAGTTCTGTAAGCTAGCAGAGACATGTGTAGTTCATCAGCAGGAGGCTGTGATGTTTCCTAGAGAGCTGCTTTCAATCCAGCTCCCAACCAAAACCACCCTCCCCCCGCCCCAACCACCACCACAGCCAGCACCACCCGTGTGCAGACAAGTGTTCTAGGATCAATGAGAGATTGTAACCGAAATAAAAGACATAGTCCCTGTCCTAGAAAACAAATCTTCTGGCTGGAAGGAGCAGAACATTCCCATATGTACACA
Organism: Erinaceus europaeus; assembly: GCF_950295315.1. Taxonomy (NCBI): domain Eukaryota; kingdom Metazoa; phylum Chordata; class Mammalia; order Eulipotyphla; family Erinaceidae; genus Erinaceus; species Erinaceus europaeus. The sequence goes on from NC_080173.1 coordinate 93,404,998, forward strand.
ACGACTTAAAAACACATTTGCAGGAAAAAAATAATAATAATTGAAAGCATCAGTGGAAGAAACCGCTGCAGGAATGAAGTGACAGCAGGTTCAGAGCAAAGAAAACCTCCTTTTTCTTTTCAGACATAATCCTCTCTTCTTTGTTTATAGTTCACCTTGTTCTCCAATGGCTTGGAGAAAAGAATTAAGAATTGATTTTAAAATCAGAAACCAGAATCAAAGAAAATAACACAGAAATACCCAACCTTCCTCACCTCGGGTGTTCAGCTTAAAATGTAGCGTTTCCTTTTTTTTTTTTTTCTTTTCTCTAATAAGAATAAAGGGACCACTTTTTCCATAGCCCCCGTGACAAACACACTTCAAAATGTTGTTGCCTTGTGTTTAGTCCAGGAACATTGACATGGGTTTTGTTAGAAATGGAAAAAATCAAGAGCTTAGACCTTCCAAATCAGAATCTACATCTTAAGAAGAGTCCAGGTGGTCTACATACACAGTAAAGTTGAAGAAGGATTGTTATAAAAGCTATCTTTGGGGCCGGGTCATGGCGCACCTGGTTGAGCGCACATGCTACAATGCACAAGGACCTGAGTTCGAGCCCCACCCCCCACCTTCAGGGGGAAAGCTTTGCTAGTGGTGAAACAGGCCTGCGGTGGATCTTTGTGTCTCTCCCTCTCTATCACCCCTTTCCCTCTCAATTTCTGGCTGCCTCTAAACAATAAATAAAGATAACTTTAAAATGTATATATATATTGCCTCCAGGGTTATTGCTGGGGCTCGGTGCCTGTACCACAAATCCACTGCTCATGGAGGCTATTTTTCCATTTTGTTGCCCTTGATATTGTTGTTATTGCTGTTGTTGTTGTTGTCATTTGATAAGACAAAGAGAAATTGGGAGAAAAGGGGAAGACAAAGAGGGAGAAAGAAAGATAGACACCTGCAGACTTGCTTCACCACTTGTGAAGCCAGGGGCTCGAACCGGGATCCTTACTCAGGTCCTTGTGCTTTGCTCTGAAGGCGCTTGACCCATTGTATTACCACCCGGCCCCCAGAAATACTATTTTTAATGGCAAATACAGTTTTGATATAATAAAACTAAGCTCAGAAGTGATATGCTAACATAGACTCTGAAGAGAAGTCACTTTGTACCCCTAAAACATATAGCCTTGTAAACCCAAATTACGTCAAGAAAAGAAAAAACAAAAACTACTGTCCGGGAGAAGCTATTTGCAAATAATATAAACAACAAAGAGTTGGGAGATAGACTGTCTAAAGGACCCCACACATGACAGTTAAAAATAATTCAAGTCGGGAGTCAGGCAGTAGCGCAGCAGGTTAAGCGCAGGTGGCACAAAGCACAAGGACCAGCGTAAGGATCCCGGTTCTTTTTTTTTTTTTTTTTAATATTTATTTTTTATTTATTTATTCCCTTTTGTTGTCTTTGTTGGTTTTTATTGTTGTAGTTATTATTGTTGTCGTCGATGTTGGATAGGACAGAGAGAAATGGAGAGAGGAGGGGAAGACAGAGAAGGGGAGAGAAAGACAGACACCTGCAGACCTGCTTCACCGCCTGTGAAGCGACTTCCCTGCAGGTGGGGAGCCGGGGGCTCGAACCGGGATCCTTCTGCCGGTCCTTGAGCTTTGCGCCACGTGCGCTTAACCCGCTGCGCTACCGCCCCACTCCCAGGATCCCGGTTCTAGCCCCCGGCTCCCCACCTGTAGGGGAGTCGCTTCACAGGCGGTGAAGCAGGTCTGCAGGTGTCTATCTTTCTCTCCTCTTCTCTGTCTTCCCCTCCTTTCTCCATTTCTCTCTGTCCAACAACAATGACATCAATAATAACTACAACAATAAAACAATAAGGACAACAAAAGGGAATAAATAAATAAATAAATATTTTAAAAAAAAGAATTCAAGTTAGAAAATAGGCAAAGTACACGAACATGTCAACTAAGAGAAGCTGTGGAGGGCAAACGGATGAAGAAAAGAGAGTTAGCTTCATAGACCACTTCTTCTTCTTGCGTTTGCCCTTCTTCTGTAGCCAGTCAACAGCAAAGCTGTCAGGAGCTGCTTGTTGCTGGCTTTGAAAGTGACTGGGATCCATGTGGATTCAGTCGGCTAGGAAGGATCGTCAGTTTCCCCAATGAATGGGTACTCACAGGATGCACCACGGGAAGGTCGATCCAATAGACCACTAAGGAAGTGCAAAGGAAAAGAATGACGGTATATCACTGCCTTCCTATCAGACCAGCTAAAAGTGAAGGCAGAGTGGAAAAGCTACATCACTCAGACACGGCTGGTGGAGATATAAACTCATGCAGATTATATCATGCACAATTCCTGCCAGAAATAACAGATACTCACCATAAAACCCAGTATATTGGGGAGTCGGGCAGTAGCACAGCGGGTTAAGCGCAGGTGGCACAAAGTGCAAGGGCTGGCCTAAGGATCCCGGTTCGAGCCCCGGGCTCCCCACCTGCAGGGGAGTCACTTCACAGGCAGTGAAGCAGGTCTGCAGGTGTCTATCTTTCTCTCCCTGCCCCAACCAGCAGGGCAGTGAACAGGGGCTAGGAACCTAAAAGACCTGGAATGATAGGGACAAGAGACACGAAAGAACGACAGCAAGACAAGTTTCTGATCAAGCTGCAAAATTTTATTGTGTTCACAGGCATTATCAGGCTTTGGGGAAGGAGAGGGAATGCTGGAGGGGGAGGAGGGGGAGCAAACTTCAAAGCGGAATGTTCCTTGCAACAAACAATGGCCCATGTTTATCACCACAACTGTGTGTTGACTCACTTGATTACTGATAAATGGTTTACCTGAGGGGAAATGGCCTGCCCAGGGGAGGAATTAACACTTGTCTTGAGGGATTCCATTGTTTCAAAGCTTATCATCTATCAAGCAGAGAAATGGCTCCTGGCATCTCCCCGTCTCTGTCTTCCCCTCCTCTCTCCATTTCTCTCTGTCCTATCCAACAACGAATGGTATCAACAACAACAATAACCACAACAAGGCTACAACAACAAGGGCCAAAAAAGGGGGCAAAAAAAGGTCTCCTGGAGCAGTGGATTCATGGTGCAGGCACTGAGCCCCAGCAATAACCCTGGAGGGAAAAAAAAAAAAAAAAACAACAGTATTCACCAACTGGGAACATATTCTAGAGAAATGAAGTCCATGTTCACAGAAGAACTTGTATGAGGATGTTCACAGTGGGGGCTGGATGGTGGCACACCTGGTTGAGCGCACATATTACAATGTGCAAGGATGCCTGGTTCGAAGCCCCAAACCTTCCTTGCAGGGTGAAAGTTTGTGAGTGCCGAAGCAGCTACAGTTACAGATGAAGATTTTTCTCTCTCCCTCTATTCCCTCATTCCCTGTCCATTTCTGGCTGTCACTATCCAGTGAATAAATAAAGAATATTCACGGTAACTTTTCCATAGCGGCCAAGAAAAGTGGAACCACGTCAAATGTTCTTTATTTATTTATTTATTATTTTTCTTATTTATTTATTGGATAGAGACACCCAGAAATCGAGAGGGAAGGGGGGATAGAGAGGAAGAGAGACAGAGAGACACCTGCTGCCCTGCTTCACCACATGTGAAGCTTTCCACTTGCAAGTGGGGCCTGGGGACTTGAACCTGGGTCCTTGCGCATTATAACATTTTCACTCCACCAGGTGCACCACCACCCGGCCCCATCAACTCAAATGTTCTTCACTGAATGAAGGGTTAAATAAAGGTTGGCATATCTATACTAGGGAATACAGCTCAGCGATAAAAAGGAAAGAACTGTTGACTTTTTATTATTTATTTTTATTTGCAATTTAAAATTGATTTACAAAATTACAAGATAAGAGGGGTACAACTCTGAAATGTACTCAACACCGGAGTTCTGGATCCCCCATTCCTCCACCGGATGTGATAGCAGTTCTCCCAAGGGTACAGATATGGGTTAACTATTCTATCTATCTGTATTTGTATATATTTGCCCCCTCCCCTTTTTTTAAGGTCTGGACCTTCTCTTCCTTTCCAAGTCACACCTACACCTATGACCACATCCAAATGACCCTCCCTTCTCCTCCTCTCTCTCCAGGTCCTGATGGAGTTGGAGTTCAGAGCCCTCTGGTCATTTTTCCCTATCATTTCTCCTCTGCTGGAAATATGGACCAAAATTCTTTATGGGGTACAGAAGGTGGGTGTTCTGGCTTCTATAATTGCTTCTTGGCTGGACATGGGCATTGGTAGTTCAATATATAAGCCCGGCCAGTTTCTGTCTTTCCCTAGTGGGGTAAGTCTCTGGAGAGGTGAGGTTCCAGGACACATTGGTGAGGTCATCTGCCAAAGGGAAGTCAGGATGGAGTCATGATAGCATCTGCAACTTGGGGACTGAAATGCAGCAAGATACAAAGCAGGACAAAATGATTAATGGACAGGAACCAAAAGTAGAAACAGAGCAGATCAGAATAAGGATCTTAGAGTGGACAGAATCTAGGAAGTCCATTTTAAGCATGTCCCTAGGGGCCTATCAGCATTGTAGTTTTAGCTTGAGTTTGATAGCAACATGGAGTTGGACAAAAATATTATCTGAAAAGGTGGTGTGCGTATGTGTGTGTGAGAGAGTGAGAGAGAGAGAGAAACATGTGTCTTCTCTCTCCAAAATAACAGTCTAAGTGAACTTAAAGGCATCATGCTTAGCGATAAATAAGTAAATATCCATCTCAAACGGTTACTTACTACGTGATTCCATTATATAACACTCTCCAAAAGACAAAACTATAAAGCTGGTGATTATATTTGTGGTTTTCCAAGCAACAAGGCTAGGATGGGGTAGTACAGGAGAATGAAATCCCTTTGTGATGAAAAAGATAGTCCTATATTCTCATGACAGTGCTAATTGCTTCCGTCTATCCATGCCATCAAACCACACACACATGAGCTTTCAGTTTAAAGCTAATAAAAATAAGCTTTTTACTTTAGATAACACTAGCCAATGTGAGTTTCCTGGTTTTGAGAGTGTATTTATAAGCCTTACTGTTTAGAGTCCTATTTCAATGAGTCTGCAAGACAAGAAAAAGGTTTATGCATCTGAGAATCAGCAAACTGCAGGACCCAAGATGTCTTGCATCTCCCAGGAGAAACAACAAATTATCCTCCTCCCCCCAGGCAGAAATAGAGTGAGTGGAGCGTGGAGAGGAGGCAGGTCACCCAAAGTTAAGTCAGAGTTTGTTGGTTTTGGATTCAAGAACACACATGTGAGTCTCGCCACACATGCGATCTTGACCTCCTACTCTTGTTGTCACATCAGAGAGTACTTGTTCTTGGATTAATTGACTGCTATCGTGTGTGATGAACATATCACAGTCATAAAAGATGTCATCATCAGTGGGTTCATGGAACTTTCTGCTGTGTGTAATTCTATAATGTGTGTGTGTGTGTGTGTGTGTGCACATGCATGTGTGTGTCTTAGTAGGTGGAATATACAAATAAGTGCACAAATATACAGTTATGTGCAATATATTCATGTTTGCAAAATAAATCACAAGGAAACAAGAAGAGACTGTAAATAGACATAGATAGAATAGTATATGCATAATAGACACGTAGGCATTTTTGCAACCTTACGCTTGGTCTCCTTGGAATTTATTTATTTTTTTATATTTACCTGGACACTGTGTTTACAATTGCTCTCACATGAATTTAGCTTATTCTGCCACCACCAGGAGGTGTCCACTCAGTCCACTATAATCACAGTGTGGAGAAGAGTATCCCGGAACTCTCCTAATGGAGTGTCCTGTTAGCGCATGTGGAGATGTGTAAGAGGTGCCTACATGTCTGTGAGTGCATCATGGCTACTCCTCCCCGCCCCCCAGTCCAGAATAAACTGACTGAATTAAGTGTCAGGAGTCTGGACATCAGAGAATCTAAGTTTGTGCCCATTCAGGCAACTAGACACTTGGAAAATATTTATCAAATGGGGACCAGGCATTGACACCCATAAGTGCTAAGGACCAGGACCTGCTCAAGGATCCAAGTTCAAGCCCCTGCTCCCCACGTTCAGGGGGGATGTTTCACAAGTGGTGAAGCAGGTCTACAGGTGTCTCTCTCTCTCCCTCTCCCTCCTCCCCTCTCAATTTCTCTCTGTCCTATCCAATACAATGGATAAAAAAAAAAAAAGGCCACCAGGAACAGTGGATTTGTAGTGCCAGCACCAAGTCCCAGTGATGGGGGAGAAATGGGGAAGAGGGAGGAGGAAAAGAAGAAAGAAAGTGAAAAAGGAACATATCTATCATGCATCAAGCTCCAGGTTCCCACCTCAGATACCTCTTGGGTTTGATTTTACCCATTACAACATATACCAGTAACAATTTGAAAAAAAAAATAGTAAGTCTTCACACTCAAAATTTATCTTCCTAAGCCCAAAGGAAGAGATGCCAGAGGTTACTAGACAGATCAAATATACCTCAGATTGAAGTCAGCCGGCATTTTCAAAGTTGGGAAGTCTTCACAAAAATACAGATTATAGGCTTCCACCGCATGGAGTCCACACACTACTAGAAACCGAAATGGCCCTTTGGAGAGGCTGTGTGCTCTCTCTTTAGAGTTCCCGCATCCCACCCTCTCAATGGTTCACCAGGTCAAATATGTTCCTTAGTATTACTGCCTAGCTCTGGCAGATCTGTAAGTTTCCTCCACGTTTCATGAGAATTTTTTGCTGCAGAATTCATCTTTTTAAACAGTCCTGTGAAAGCCAACAAGTCAGCAAATACTAAACTTGAGACAGTTTCCCCAAGTTCTTTGTCATTCCAACACCGTTGACCATTTCAATATCAAGCCACCAGCATCTCCCTGGGGTACAACACACAAAGGTCAGATCCCAAGGGTTGTAACAAACTTCTGTTGCTGGAGCAGAGTTTTAAATTTACTTTGAGGATGCTTACAAGTGCTGATTTAACACCAGGCCTTGGCATCTAATGGTCCTTTGTGATTAATACTAGTCATTTGTTCAAAGTTAACAGCCCCTGAGTGACAGCCATAGATAAATTAACAACATTAGAAAAACACTAAAGCAAGCATTTATGGAGCGGGTCATTGAAGAATATGATCGCAATATAGATCGGCCCTGCTCACGATACACTATTAATGAATCTTATATGTTGAAGTCAGTACCTTTTTAATTGTCCCAAGGCTGTCCATATTTATCTTGATTAAAAAACAAGTCAACTCCCAGAGACATTAATGGGTTTTCTATGCTTAGAAGTGAATATTATAAACAGATGCAGGAAGCGAGTGGGGGTGGGGCGGGGTGGGGGTGGCTGGAAGGCCTGGCATTGTGTTTCCATCAGAATAGTTTGGCACAATGAATCCAAGGTGTTGAGTACTGAGCTGCTATAAATTAGGAGGCTGTTTACCTCATCACGGCTGCCAAAGAAACACCGCCCAACTGGGGCTTTGCCTTTTTCTGCTTTATGCCTGCAGCCTTTTCAGAGCCAGTCCAGTGAAGAAGTAAACAAGGCCACAGACCATTTCTCCAACCCCCAACCCCTCCCCATACACAGGCATACACACCAGTGTTGCAAAACCATTGATAAGGAGATAGTACTACTGCAGCCCCTATTTGACTTGATCTTACTTAGCACAGATAATGGGATGCATTGGATCAACCTTCTCGTGGTGCATCCCGTGAGTACCCATTCATTGAGGAAACTGACGATCCTTCCTAGCCGACTGAATCCACATGGATCCCAGTCACTTTCAAAGCCAGCAACAAGCAGCTCCTGACAGCTTTCAACCTGACGCTGTTGACTGGCTACGGAAGAAGGGCAAACGCTAGAAGCAGAAGAAGCACAGATAATGTCAACTCTTGTGAGGGGAAAATGGAAAATGGTAGCCTCATTTCAGAGAGCCCATCCTGATTTCTTCCCTTCATTTAGGACAAGGCAATAATAATATCACTTAGAACCTTAGAGGAGCGAGAGAGACCACACACTCACTTTATAAATGAGGAAGCTGTAACGTGAGGGGCTTAAACACACTCACCCGGAAAGGTGGGCTGTCAGGCTAGTGTTGAAAGGTCACACTCCAACGTCTGACCTGTCTGTGATTTCTCCCTCTTCCAACATTCTCCTACTACACAGGGAAAAGTGAGAGGCAGACTTAACTTTATTACAATCACTTGGGAGTTACAGGATATAAAAAAGACAGGAGAATAAATCTACAGTTTATGATCAATTTGAGACTTTGACAAGTTCCCCTTCCTGCAAATGAGTTTTTAGCAGTATAATCAATGTGACTTTGTGAATCAATTACTTTGAAAGCTATCAAATTCAGGTAACCCTCTTGTTTGGTTGTTTTTTGTTGGTTGGTTGGTTTGTTTTTGAGAAAGGGGAGGAAGAAACCACAAAATTTCCTTCAAGATGATGAGGGCTGGCTTCAAACCAGGGTCACACACATGACAAAGCAGCGCTCTATCTAAGTGAGCTATGTCGCTGGTCTTTGGTGCATTTTTTTTTATGACTTAATTGTTCTGTTGCCTTGAGACCTAAAAGTTGGGGTCTGCTTCTTCATCTGTGGTCCAAGAATGATGGTTTTAACTTGGGAGATCTTTGTGATGACTGAGCGCTCTCAGTCAGGGGGACCACCCATGAACAATAGGAGGGGGAGGTCTCTTGGCTTCTAAGGAAGCACTTGACCAAAGCCACACAATGCTCAGATCCTAGAGTCTCTCTGACTGAGATCCCTATGTTCTCTGTGAGTAATTCAGCTCAGTGTAAGGGAACAGTGAAGACTCATGGGAAAACATAGAGGTAGAAAATCAGAAGTCATGATCTGGGAGGTGGCGCAGCGATAAAGCTTTGGACTCTCAAGCGTGAGGTCCCGAGTTCGGTCCCTGGCAGCATACATGCCAGAGTGATGTCTGGTTCTTTCTCTCTCTCTTATCTTTCTCATAAATAAATAAAATCTTTAAAAAAAAGAAGGAAGGAAGAAGAAGAGAGAGAGAGACAGGAAGGAAGGAAGGAAGGAAGGAAGGAAGGAAGGAAGGAAGGAAGGAAGGGAGAGAGAAAATCAGAAGTCTCAGGGCCGGTTGGTGACACATCTGGTTAAGTGCAAATGCTTGGGTTCAAGCCCCCAGTCCCCACCTGCAGGGGGAAAGCTTTGTGAGTGGTGAATCAGGGCTGCAGGTGTCCCTCCGTCTCTCTCCCTCTCTATCACCCCCTTCCCTCTCGAATTCTGGCTGCCTCTATTCAATAAATAAAGATAATTTTTTAAAAAAATTTTAAAAAAGAAAGAATATCAAAAGTCTCACTTCCCACTCAAATCTGTTGCTCTCTGCCATAGCACCACAGGATGATGTGTGACCCTTCCCAGCCATAAGGACCCTCTTATAGATTCAGAGACCCAGAGGAGCAAGGAGTAGCCTGGTGAGTCACATCAAAAGTAATCTTGATGGAAGCCAAGCTGAACACTGGCTCAGCATGAAACTTAATGTCCAGCTCCCTATTAAATAGGGTCTGAAGGCAAAACAGAGAGGACCCATGCCTGGGCTGCAGTCAGTCAACTATAGGTGCCAGCATGTCTTGAGACTCCTACATCTTTTCCAAGTAGGGGAGGTGAAGAAGTCATAAAAGAGTGTGTTGGACTGGACTAGAGGATGTACACATGGCACTTCATCAATCTACCTGCTCTCCTCTTGCTCAAAGGGTTTGGCTCAAAGCACCCAGTCTGCTGACCAAGCATTCCTGACCCTCTGCTTTTGGGGAGGAGCCAATTCTACTAGAACAACAACTTAGAACAGAGTGTGAATGGCATGCTTACTTCTTCTGGTCACCTGTCATTATGTCCCATACAGACATGAGTTCATGTTGTCCACCATGTATCCAGGATATCAGACCTGAGAAGTTCTCTCCTTGGACAGCAGGAAGGCTGTTCTACCTGGGGTTAGATAGACACTGTCTATCTGGGGTTGTCAATAACAAGCATGAAATTGTCAAATAAGTTAATTTTTCTTTCCCATTCAAACCAAGTTCCCCTACTGGTCTAGAAATTTCAGATTTAATAACTAACTTGGTCAGATAGTTCTATTGCTGGTTCTAAAGAGAGAAAGAGAGAAAGTGGGACTTTACATGTGTGTGGTTTCATCACTGTGTCACTTTTTCCTTTGGATAGAGAGGCAAAGACACCACAGCACTAGGGCTATCTCCATCACTGTAGAACCTTCCATGGGGTGCCAGGCCTTGAACCTGCATCACATACATGGCAATGCAGCCCCGCTACTCAGTGAGCTATCTCTCTACCCCTAATATGTCCTTATGATTCTCATCAACAATTGTGAGGCCAGGTGTTGTTGTACCTGGTAGAGCATACAAGTTACAGTGTTGAAAGCCTCAGGTTCAAGTCCCCAGTTCCCACTTCTCAGGGAGAAAACTTCATCAGTGGTGAAGCAGTACTGTAGATGCTTCTCTTTCTCTCTCTCTCTCTCTCTCTTTCTTTCTCTTTCCCTTTTCCCTTTCAATTTCTCTTTATCTGATAAAAAATAAATACTTTTTAAAGCAACTATATGTAACATACTGGAACAGAAGTGTTTCAGTGTCAAGTTTGAATGTGTGTGTGTCCGTCCATGCACAAGCCCACACACACCCTGGGGATCACTTACAATTGAGGAGTGGATGTACATACAAAATTTGAAAATAATTTACAGCTGAAATATGACTACTGACTTGGTCTTACCAACTGCAGAATGTGAAAGTTCCACCAAATATTATCCATCCATAGAATTATGAAAACTATCACCTGCCATTGATTTTTTTTTCCCTCCTCTGGTTGATTTTAAGGAGCAGGGATTTATCAAATCTTGGAAGTATGGCTGTAAAAACAAAATCATCTATCTGTCAAATGGAGACACGAGTTTCACATAGTTGGGGATACTAACTACATTGGCTAACATGGCTAACTAAACAATTGTCATGAAATTGACATGTTCCAGAACATGAATGAGAATACATCTTAGACTTTTGAAAAGGTTTCATGCAATATTCCAGCTGTTTGGAAAAACATTTCTCTGCTTTCACTACTGTTTATTTCCAGGTAGGTTCAAGAATTAAGCCTTTGCAAAGGTTACTAAATTCATGAGTCCCTTAGAATATACCTAAAATAAACTTTCCAGCTTCTTCCCACACGAAGATCCCTAATTTCATCTCTAGTCCTACCTTTGGGTTCCTGTTTATCAAACATCTTATCCTGCTTTATATCTTACTGCCTTTCAGTCACCAAATTGCAGACACTAATAGGATTCTATCCTAACTTGCCTGGGCAAACGACCTTATCAATTTGTCCTGGAACCTCACCTCTCCAGATCCCTACTCCACTAGGGAAAGATAGAAACATCCTGGGGTATGGGTTGACCTGCCAACACCCATGTCCAGTGGAGAAGCAATTACAGAAGTCAGATCTTTTACCTTCTCTACCCTCTAAAGAATTTTGGTCCATACTCCCAGAGAGATAAAGAATAGGGAAACTTCCAATGGAGGGGATAGGACATGGAACTCTGGTGGTGGTCACTGTATGTTATCTTACAATCTTGTTAATCATTACTAAATTACTAATAAAAAGTCTTTTTAAGTAGTAATAAAGTAAAATATAAAAGAATTAGGCCTTTTCTATTTTTATTTTTTCTTCTAGGGTTATCACTGAGGCTCAGTGCCTGCATTATGAATCCACTGCTCCTGGAGGCCATTTTTCGCATTTTGTTGACTTTGTTATTGTTATTGCTGTTGTTGGATAGGAAAGAGAGAAATAGAGAGAGGAGGTGAAGACAAAGAGGAGGAGAGAAAGATAGACACCTACAGACCTGCTTCTTGTGAAGATTGTTCTTGTGAAATAATCCCTCTGCAGGTGGGGAGCCGGGGGCTCGAACCAGGGGCCTTTGTTTTTTTCTTTTATAAATATATTTTATTTAATCTTCTAATGAGAAAGAGACATACAGAGAGAGAGGCCAGAGTACTGCTCAGCTCAAGCTTATGGTGGTGTTGGGGGATAGGCATCTGCTTCCTTAAACATTACTTTCAGCTGAGTGCTAAGGACTCCTCTGTTTCAGGACATACTTATTATACTTATTATCGTGGAAGAGGTGGTGGCCCCAGTCAAAACTGGAACCAGGGATATAGTAACTATTTGGAATCAAGGCTATGGAAACTATGGATATAACAGCCAAGGTTACGGTGGTTATGGAAGATATGACTACACTGGTTACAACAACTACTATGGATATGGTGATTATAGCAACCAACAGAGTGGTTATGGGAAAGTATCCAGGCGAGGTGGTCATCAAAATAGCTACAAACCATACTAAATTATTCCATTTGCAACTTGTCCCCAACAGGTGGTGAAGCAGTATTTTCCAATTTGAAGATTCATTTGATGGTGGCTCCTGCCACCTGCTAATAGCAGTTCAAACTAAATTTTTTGTATCAAGTCCCCGAATGGAAGTATGACGTTGGGTCCCTCTGAAGTTTAATTATGATAATTAGTATGTCAGGTCCTTGAAAGGGCAGCAGGATGGAGTTAAGCATGTGAGCCATTTTGAAGGGTCTTGCCGATGTCTAGAGGCCAGGCTGGTTTGTGAAAGATAGCACCCTTTCCTCTGGGCACTGGACCCATCTCACAGATGAGCTGAGTCAGTGTAGACAGATGAAGGTCTTGCCCTCCAACCAGGGCAAAGCCAAGCAGACTATCTGCGTCTAACTCCCCCTGTGCCCTGAAGACTAAGCTTCATATCCCTTGTCCCACATAATTTTCATTTTCCAGCAAGCCAAGGAAGACTGGATCCTTAAGAAATCTTTTTCTGACCAATTTTAGTGTAAAATTCTTTAAGTTCTCTCTATTTCTCAATGTGAAAGTTAAAAGGAAAAAAAAAAAAAGGTCTTTCTCTTTACAATCCCACCATAACGACTCCAATTTATTTTTTTAACAAATATTAGCACACATTATTGACTAGGCAAGTCACCTAGAAGTAAATGAAGGGGAGAGATGCAAAAAAAAAAATGGGGGCAGACAGGGCTTCAGTTGATTAAGTGCACGTATGTCACCATGAGTTGGGACTGAGATACAAAGCCCCAGGTCCCTACCTGCAGAAGGGAAGTTTTATAAGTGACAGAGCAAGTACTACAGGACTCTCACTCTCTTTTTCTCTTTCCTCCTCTCCTTTTAATTTATCTTTGGTCCAGAAAATAAAGTAATAAGAGAGAAAGAAAGAAAGAAAGAAAGAGAGAAAAATGGCCATTAGGAGTGGTAAATTCTTCACACAGGCAACTGAGCTCCCCTGTGAGGAGAACCCTGCTGGCAAACTATAAAAAAAAGGCAAAAAGACTTGCTAAGTGTATTCAGACTAATTTCATGTTATATGTTTCAAATATTTTCCATCCATTTATCAGAGAATATGTGTGTATAACGGTGAATCTTGATTTGTTTTGTTTTGTTTTGTTTTGTTTTGCTTGTTTGATTACTACTGGGACTATTACTAGGGCTCAGGGACTATTTCTAGGGCTCAGTGTCAACACAACAAATCTACCTCTTCTGGTGATCTTTTTTTTTCCTCCTTCCCTCACCCTTTTTCTTTTCTTTTATTTGATAGAACATAGAGAAATGGATAGGGTAATGGGAGATAGATAGATAAGATGCTTCCTGTCTTTGGCTGAATACTTTTGTCATACATTTTTTAAAAATATTTTTTATATTTATTTATTTTTATTCCCTTTTTGTTGCCCTTGTTGTTTTTTTATTGTTGTTGTTGATGTCATTGTTGGATAGGACAGAGAGCAATGGAGAGAGGAGGGGAAGACAGAGAGGGGGAGAGAAAGACAGACACCTGCAGACCTGCTTCACCGTCTATGACGTGACTCCCCTGCAGGTGGGGAGCCGGGGGCTTGAACCAGGATCCTTTTGCCAGTCCCTGCGGTTTGTTCCACCTGCACTTAACCCACTGTGCTACCACTGACTCCCATCATACAATATTTTTAATTCTAGTAGCAATTATCTTGGTATTTGTTTCTTGATTTTTTTCTTTACAAAGTCAAAGATGAAAGAGATCTATTTCTTTTTAGTATGAAACATAGGGCTTAAAAATTGCCCATTTTCTTTTCTTACTCTATTCATTAGGTTAAATCTAGAATTTCATCTCCATATTATTCTAATTAATTTTTTTCATCTTACACAGGATTTAAGATTCTTTTTTTACCTTTTCAGTTCACTTGGAAATAAGATTCAACAATTAATTCATACTTGAATTCATGTTTATATCATGTGAATATTTACTATTTCCACTAGAGTTCTTTCTTATCAGAATTTTATTATACTCTCAAGCTTCTCTTCTCACATGGTTGCCATATATTTTAAATAGTACCTACTAATGTTGATTAAGAGTGTCTTGCTGGATGTGAGACCCATCTGGCTGTGACACCTGTCACCCCATTGATTGCCAGGGTTGATTCGGTTGATCTGGCTGGCTAGGCGGGTGTCCCCTTCCTCCCTCACCACTCCATGTGCTTCTCTCCAGAAGCCACATGCTCAGTCAAAGAGGAGACAGACCAGTCTTCAGTTGAGGGTATACGAGTAGCTGCTCTCCCCTGCTAGAACCTCCTAACAAGCTCTCAAGAGTGTCTTGCTAACAGGCCCACTTTATAATGGCCTTTTTGGCCAACATCACAATACCTCATCACTTGGGACCCTAGTTAGGGAATCCTTGGATTCCCACACAAATATGATGGGTCTAGATCTCTAATAACAGATTCCTCTCTCCACCACCAGTGGTCAATTCCAATAGGAACAGCATCTTGTGGGAACTCCCAGGACCTTGCCCTCATTATAAACCTATTCTTCTTCTAGCGTTTGCCCTTCTTCCGTAGCCAGTCAACAGCGTCAGGTTGAGCTGCTTGTTGCTGGCTTTGAAAGTGACTGAGATCCATGTGGATTCAGTCGGCTAGGAAGGATCGTCAGTTTCCCCAATGAATGGGTACTCACAGGATGCACCACGGGAAGGTCGATCCAATGCATCCCAATTATAAACCAATGATGGCGGGGATAGCCCATCTCCGAAGGGAGGCTGGAGTATCCTGCCCTGCCACTCGAGGAAGACAGGTCCTGAAATAAGTGCAGCCTGCAGTGTTCCCAGTTGTGACCATGAGCTGCAAGCTTGGACCAATAGGGACTTAGAGGTTACACAGGCTCTGGTGCTAAATACATATATGGGCCCGGGGTCAGGTGGATAGAGGTAAATAGTTCATTTTGTCCACAAAAATTTTTTTCAAGAATGGGAATGACTCACTGCCTTATTTCAACTTTCTAGCCTTTTTCTCTACTCTGACAACATTATCTCAGACAATATTCTTATCTAACTTCAGGTTAGCTATCAAACTCAAGCTAAACTACCATAGTAGGCATGCCCCCAGGAACATGCCTAAAATGGACTTCTTATTTTTCTTCTACCCTAAGATCCCTAATCATCTGCTTTTTTCCCCCTACATTTTGGTTCCTAGTCATCAACCATTTTGTCTCAACTTAGGCTATGCCAACTTCCAGACACCAAGTTACAGATGCTACCATGATTCCATCCTGACTTCTTTGGAAAGACAGCCTCATTAATGTATCCTGGAACCTTGCATCTTCAGAGCTCTGGCCCACTAGGGAAAGATAGAAACAGGCTAGGGTATGGATCAAAGTGCCCATATCCAGCAGAGAAGCTATTACAGAAGTTAGCATTCCTACCTTCTGCACCCCAAAAACAACCTTTATCCATACTCCCAGCAGAGGAGAATGATAGGAGGAAGATAAGAGGGTTCTGGACTCCAGCTCCATCAGCACCCAGAGAGAAAGGAAAAGGAGAAGGACATATGGAGGTAGTAATTTTGTCATGAGTGGCTTGGAGGGGAAAAGAGAATTAGATCAAAAAGAAAATGGGGCAATTATGTATAATTGTGGACAGATAGTTGTAGAGATGATGGTTGGCCCATATCTACAGTATTAGGGGAACTGTGGTAGCTGTCAGTGGGGAGACTGAAGATTGCAAACTCTGGTGGTTCTGGTGAGAATTGTATGGATTTAAACCCCTGTTGACATGTAATTTTGTAAAATAAAATAAAAACTTTTTGCTAGAGGGCTGGATAGTGGTACACCTAGTTAAACATACATATTACAATGTGCAATGGCCCGGGTTCAAGCCCCCAGTCTCCACCTATAGGAGGAAAGCGTCACAAGTGGTGAAACAGTGCTGCATATGTCCCACTATCTCTCTCCCTCTCCATATCCCCCTTCCTCTCAATTTCTGGCTGTCTCTATCCAATAAATATTTTTTTAAAAAATTAAAGAATGTCTTACTGTTGTCTTTATTAAGAAAAAAAAAAGAAGAACTTACTTAGAGGAAAACATTGATGGAACACTTTCCCACCTAAACCTCAAGGATATCTTTGATGAAACAAACCCAATTGCAACGAAGACTAAAGCAGAAACAAACCAATGGGACTACATCAAATTGAAAAGCTTCTGCACATCCAAAGAAACTATTAAACAAACAAAGAGACCCCTCACAGAATGGGAGAAGATCTTCACATGCCATGCATCAGACAAGAAACTAATCACCAAAATATATTAAGAGCTCAGCAAACTTAGCACCAAAAAAGCAAATGACCCCATCCAAAAATGGGCAGAGGATATGAACAAAATGTTCACTACAGAGGAGATGCAAAAGGCTAACAAACATATGTAAAACTGCTTCTTCTTCTAGCATTTGCCCTTCTTCCGTAGCCAGTCAACAGCGTCAGGTTGAGCCTGATGTAAAGTTTCGAGACCTCCTTTGAATCTGGAGAGGTGGCAGTCTTTGACTATGTGGGTCATAGTCTGTCTGGAGCCGCAGGGGCAGTTCGGGTCATCTCAGCGATGGAACATAGCGGAGCACCGGCCAAGGCCTATTCGATAGCGATTGAGGAGGGCCCAATCATAACGTGCTAGGTCAAAGCCAGGTTGACGCTTGCAGGGGACTGTGATGAGGTGTTTGTTCTTTACCTCAGCTGACTGCCAACTCTGTTTCCAAGAGTCTGGAACAGAGAAGTTCAGTGTAGGCGTAGGGGACCAGATTGGGTGACGAGAAGTCAAGCGTCGGACAGGGTGGGCGAAGATATCCGCGTACATTGGCAGGTCCGGTCGAGCGTAGACGTGGGAAATGAACTTAGATGATGCCGCATCCCGACGAATATCTGGCGGGGCGATGTTGCTAAGAACTGGCAGCCATGGAACCGGGGTGGAACGGATGGTTCCAGAAATTATCCTCATGGAGGAGTATAATTTGGAATCGACCAAGTGGGCATGGGGGCTACAGAACCATACTGGGACACAGTATTCTGCAGTGGAATAGCGTAATGCCAGAGAGGATGATCGTAGTGTGGAAGCGCTCGCGCCCCATGAGGAGCTGGCCAGTCTTGCAATGATGTTATTCCTCGCGCCCACCTTTGCTGCAGTTTTTATGAGATGTTTGTGAAATGACAGAGTGCGATCGAGAGTAACGCCAAGATAGACTGTCTGGGCTTCATGCCGGATTCTCGTATTGCCAAGCTGCACATTAAGCTCATGCGAGGCCGAGGCATGGTGTAGATGGAAAACAGATGATACCGTTTTTGCAGTGCTAGGGATTAGTGGCCATTTTTTACAGTAATCAGATATCAGAGACATGTCTTTCGTGAAAAACTGCTCTAGGTCACTGATTGTCAGAGAAATGCAAATTAAGACAACACTAAGATACCACCTCACTCCTGTAAGAATGGCATACATCAAAAAGGACAGCAGCAACAAATGCTGGAGAGGATGTGGGGACAGAGGAACCCTTTTACATTGCTGGTGGGAATGTGAATTGGTACAGCCTCTGTGGAGAGTAGTCTGGACAGGATTTTCTAATGAAGAGAGATTAGATAGATTGCACTGCATCCCCACTTATCAATAAAGATTGAACTGTGTTCCCAGCGCAGCCATGAGTCCCTGGTCATCTGTCTCCCACCCGCGAAGCTAGTTTGGCATTTAGTTATATTTGAATGAAAATAAGATGATTTTCTTTTTCTGAAACACTGAATCTATTGAGACAAATTTTTGTTGCTTTTGACCCCAACCAAATGACTATTTTTAATGACTTTTATGGATCCTTTCTCAATTACTCAACTAAATAACAGTATATATTTTAATTTCCTGCTCAACCTGAGAGGTTGTCTCTAACATAGTTCTAGCTAGAAAGATGAGTTTTCTCTCTCATCCTTCCTGCCCCAAACATGCAGGCTTAAAAGTCATCAAGTGAAGTGGCTGGTCTGTGGCACAGCGGGTTAAGCACGCATGGCATGAAGTGCAAGAACCGCAGTGAGGATCCCAGCTCGAGCCCCCAGATCCCTACCTGTAGGGGGGGTCACTTCACAGGCAGTGAAGCAGGTCTGCAGGTGTCTATCTTTCTCTCCCCATCTCTGTCTTCCCCTCCTCTCTCCATTTCTCTCTGTCCTGTCCCACAACAACAACAGCAATGACAACAACAACAATGATAAACAACAAAAGGGAGCAGTGGATTCGAGTCCCAGCAATAACCCTGGAGGCAAAAAAAAAAAAGTCATCAAGTGTTTAGAATCCAGCCCACAGTATCAGGGCCCTTTCTCCTTACCACACAGAAAATAAATGTACCTATCATGGACAGAACTTCCAATCTTTCCTTTTCCTTTTTTCTGATTTGTTTGAAGTTATTGATTAATTAATTAAGGAATTGTAACCATTTGTGGCTCAAGAAGTACTTCAGTGATAGAACTTTTGACTTAAAAGTGCGAGTTCTTAAGTTCTGTCCCCAGTGTTGCTTGTGCAAAAAGGCCCTGGTTCTCTCTCTCTCTCTCTCTCTCTCTCTCTCTCTCTCCCTCCCTCCCTCCCTCCCTCCCTCCCTCCCTCCTGGGTTATCACTGGGCTCAGTGCCTACCTGTCCTATGAATCCACTAATCTACTGCTTCTGGTGACCATTTTTTTGATGTCTTTCTTTTCCTTCTTCCTTTCTTTCTTTCTTTAATTTTTTTGATAGGACAGAAAGAAATTGAGAGGGAGAAGGAGGACAGTGGGGGATGAAAAGATAGACATCTGAAAACCTGCTTCACTCTTGTGAAGTGACCCCCCCCTGCAGGTGAGGAGTCAGCAGTTAGAACCGGGATCCTTGCACAAGTGTGCTTAACCCAGTGGGCTACCACCCAGCCCCCTTCTCATTCGCTCTTATTAATAAGTCTTTTTTTCTTTTAAGCATTGCAGAGGTTCAAACTATACAACAAAGAGATGTCTCCCTAGAGAATGTAGTAAAATATGAAATATCTCCTTAGCTTTGTTTCAGTGGAAGAATTATTCATATTGAAGAAAAATCCCAGTTTATCCAGAGGGAAAGTCCAGTTGAGTTTTATCCCTTGGAGTCTTTCTACATTGTTCCAACTTCTGGTGTTGGGTTGTTCATAGGGCTTAGTTTTAATTTAACTCTGTCTTCAAAAATACTTGATTGGGAAGTTGAAAGAGATTCCAAGATGTGCTAATCAGATGCTGTTTTAAGCCCTTTCAACTGGAAAACAAAGTCTTAAAGAGTGTAAATCATGTTAACATCATAAATGTCTTTTAACTCTCATTACCAAAGTCATGATGCTAAAGTCAACAGAGAAAGTCCCAACAGTTCCTACTCAGTTTCCCCTCTCAGAACTTTTATAAACTTTCTCATTTATCTGTTTAGATACAAATAACAACCAGTTCTCTCTTGGGATTTAACTCACCCTAAGGGCAAGTCTGTATATGCTTTCCCAACAAGGTATAAATTTCATAGCCAGAAAAAATATTTACTATTTTGATGCTTAATCAAATACACAAATATCCACTACAGACAATCCATTAGAATATTCAGATCATTGGGGGCTAGGGTAGTGGCACACCTGGTTGAGCACACATGTTACAATGCAAGAGGATTCAGGTTCAAGTCCCCAGCCGCCATCTACAGGGGGAAAGCTTTGCGAGTGGTGAAACAGTGTTGCAAGTGTTTCTCTCCCTCTCTACCTCCCAATTTCTGACTGTCTCTATCCAGTAAATAAAGATAATAAAAAATAAATTTAAAAATATTTTAAAAAATAGAATATTCACCCCACCTGCAGGGGAGTCGCTTCACAGGCGGTGAAGCAGGTCTGCAGGTGTCTGTCTTTCTCTCCCCCTCTCTGTCTTCCCCTCCTCTCTCCATTTCTCTCTGTCCTATCCAACAACGAACAACATCAACAATGGCAATAATAATAACAACAACAAGGCTACAACAACAAGGGCAACAAAAGGGGGACAAAATGGCCCCCAGGAGCGGTGGATTCATGGTGCAGGCACCGAGCCCAGCAATAACCCTGGAGGGGAAAAAAAAAAAAGCAATAAAAAATTTAAAAAAAAGAAAAAAAAATAGAATATTCAGATCATTAAGAAAAACTTCTGTGTGCCTAATCATTCCTCTCTGGAGATGTGCCCAATGCCAGTGCCACAGAAAATCAACCACTATCATGCCATCTTTTACTAAAGGGGAAAAATGTCCACTTAGCAGTGTTGGAACTCACAGTGGATGCAGGAATTATTATACATAACAGTGATACAATTCCACACAGTTCCCACCACCAGAGTTCTGCATCCCATCCCCTCCCCTGATAGCTTTCCTGTTCTTTATCCCCCTGGGAACATGGACCCAGGATCATTATGGTATTATGATACTAGAAGATGGAAGGTCTGGCTTCTGTAATTGCTTCTCCACTGAACATGGGTAATAGCAGTTCGACCCATACTCTCAGACTGTTTTTGTCTTTCCTTTCTCTTATTCTTATTCTGTCTTCTCTTTTTTGCTTTCTTTTTTTCTTATTCAAACTTAAAATGCTGTCTATACTCTTTCCAACTCTTCTTAAGACATTTTTACAAGTTAAGTGCAAGGACCCGGCGTAAGGATTATACCTCGCAGCATACCTGTGACTTAATGAGTACAGGCCTCAATTCTCAGATAAAAAACAAAAACAACAAAAAAAAAGAAGCCTTAAGTAATCTATCTAAAGGAATCCACCTGAGACAGGACCAAGAAAAGCTTCCAGTTCAAGACCAGGCTGACATCAGCCCTATGTGCTTCTCCAGTGTCGGCTGTGAGGAAATGAGGAGTGGACTACAGGAATACAGGAATACGGCATCGAGTTAAAATGACTAGGAATGTGAGTCAACACACTGTGTGTTCATGAGCTACTACATGTTTTCTCACTATGGTGGAAAATGTAAACTCGAATTTCCCTAGTAGAGTGCAAAGGAGAGCAGAAAGTGCCACGCCCCACTCAAATCCAGAACGATGGGTCTGACAGTGTCAGCACCCTAGAAAACTCTCTTCAAGGAAGAATTCTGGGAGTGGGTCTTGGCATCCTGAGCAGATCTAAATTGGAAACTCTGATTATTGTTTTCATTATGTACATGGTAATGATGCCGTGTAATCGGGGATGAACAGTCCCTGTTCCCAGATTAAATACAGATGAACAAGAAATGAGGTGGACAAAGTTATGGGTCATCAAATACATAAAGTTTTAGGAAAAATTCTTAATAATACTTACCTCCTCTTATGAAATATGTTAAAACTCTAGGTAAAATACTATCTGCTAAGCCTATTACTCAGAAATGCATCACCCCATGAAGTACGACATTACTGTGTAAAACCGCAAGACCATCTAATCAAGAAATGAGCTTTACTTTCTGTTTCAGATATTGTTTATGTAAGGCTGAAAGATATATAAGTTCTCACTAGCTGAATAAAAATGGAGTTCAGATTCACCCTCCAACAGAGTGTGGTGTGTTCTCTTCTCCCCTGCGCCGACTCCTGACCCACCCTGGTTGCCACCTTCGGAGTTCCCTGATCCTTCCTGCTGCTCCTCCGCCTGAGCGGTCCGTCGCAGAAAGTAGCGTGTGGAGACGAAAATCTGAGTCATCCAAATGGAAAAATTTAGAATGGACGATTACATTAGACAATGTTTTAGGTCTTAGACCTTCTGCTGTGATCTATTCACTGTTACTTTTACAAAAGGACTTTTTGTGTTGGGATTTTCTTAAATGGATTCCCAATGAAAACCTTGTCTTTTACATGGGCCCGTCCCTTGTTTGAATGCCAAAGTTTTACTATTTGACGGAGGAGATGTTGTCAAAATATGGTTCCTATTCCAGAGTCATCAGAAAACACATGGAAGGGATATATAAGCTCTGTGTGTGTGTATGTACACACATGCATGAATAACTTTTTAAAATAATTTGATGATGACATTTGGAATTGATCTGAGACATGGTAAATCCTCTGGAAAGTCTATGTCTATGAGAAAAGGCTTTCTATATTAAGCTTCATTGCCTTCAAGGTCAAATACACCCTCTTGTGGTAAAATTACATAATTTATTTTTAGATGACTTCTACAAGTAGAAATCACAAGATGATTATTTGAAGCATCTTCGTAGTTGAGAAGAAACTAGATAACTTATTTTCACTTATACTGCAATGTGAAAGTCACTTGAAGAAATTATCAACCCTGGAGTGGCAAAATTGTTCACTTGCAGGTGATACAGTTCAAGCCAGGCCCCCACAGCATTGAAAAAAAAAGCTCCATTGCTATGTTGTCTTTCCTTTTTTCTCACTGACTTTTTCTCCCACTCTCTCAAAAAAAGTTTGTCCAGTGGTCCGGGAGGTGGTGCAGTGGATAAAGCATTGGATTCTCAACCATGAGGTCCGGAGTTCAATCCCCAGCAGCACATGTACCAGAGTGATGGCTGGTTCTTTCTCTCCTCCTATCTTTCTCATGAATAAATAAATAAATAAATTCTTAAAAAAAAAAAAAAAAGTTTGTCCAGAGCGGTAAAGTCTCAGCCTTGAAAGAGAGAGTGTGTGAAAAGAAAGAAGTAGAGAAAGAAAGAAATAAAAAGAAAGAAAGGAAGGAAGGAAGGAAGAGAGGAAAGAAGAAAGGATGGAAAGAAAAGGAAGGCTTATGGCATTCATAGGACTCTCATAATCTCCAGTTTTTAAATTTAAAAGATGACATAAGAAGCCTTGAGGGTGGGGGAGATAGAATAATGATTATGCAAACAGACTTTCATGCCTGAGGCTCCAAAGTCTCAGGTTCAATCCTTCACACCACCATAAGCCAGAGCTGAGCCCAGTGCTCTGGTGTTTTTCTCTGTGTGTGCCCTCTCTCTGCATCTCTCACAAAAGTAAAATAAATAAACTATTTTAAAAAAGAAGCCTTGTACAACTTGTCCAAGGTAACACAACTAAAGCAAAATAAAGGTTTTGAATGCCCTCTCTGTTGTGTCAGATGTACCACTAAGAAAACTGATTTTCAACAATTAAAAAGCTTAAGAACTGATGGCCTTGATAAGAGATAAATGTAATCATGTGACTAAACTATCAATTCCCAAGCATGGTGCAACCTCTCTGTTGGTACCTGGTTTTTGAAATAGTTGCTGTCTAACAATGAATCACTTATGGAATAAATCCATCAATATACTTATGGAGTAAATCCATCAATATACTTATGGAATAAATCCATCAATATACACTTATGGAATAAATCCATCAATATATATTAATCACTTATGGAATAAATCCATTAATATATATTAATCACTTATGGAATAAATCCATTAATATACATTAATCACTTATGGAATAAATCAATATCCGATGGGTTTACTTGGCACCTTTGTACATGAAGGCCAAGAAAGAGAAAACTGTGGTCTAGTGACACTTGCAGACTACATGGATTTTGTTTTTTTCTGTCATCATACAGTATGGACACTACAAATTTAGGATGAGAGAGAGAGGGAAAGGGAGGGGGAGAGGGAAAGGGAGGGGGAGAGGGAGAGGGAGGGGGAGAGGGAGAGGGAGAGGGAGAGGGAGAGGGAGAGGGAGAGGGAGAGGGAGAGAAAGAGAGAGAGAGAGAGAGATACCACAACACCAGAGCTTTCTTCTGTGTAATAGTACTTCTCATGTGATTCTATGGTTTAAACTTGGGTCACACACATGGCAAAGGATACATTCTACCTAGCACTAGGGAGGATGGACAACATACTCTGTGCTCCACTTGAGGAACATGGGTCCTGATATTGGGGCAGCTTGGAACGTTCCTACTCATGACCACAGAATGTGAGCTCAGATCTATAGGCATGCAGAGGTCACATAAGCTCCTAAGCTGAATATGGGCCCCAGATTGTTGTTATATATACTTAGTGCCATGCTGACACAGAAATTATAAAAATAATTATATGTAATTATTTTTAATTAAAAAATTATTATAAAAATAATTTTATTTTACAAATAAAAGACTTTTTGTAAACGTCGTGTAAAAAGGTTGGATTCACATTCTGTACAATTTATATGAAGGAGAATTAGAAGGGATGTTTCTGTAAAATAAATAAATAAGAGGCAATGATTTTGTTGATAAGATTTCAAATCCTGAGCAGATGAAGAGAGCATTGTGGCAGACAAATCTTAAAACTCCCTGGGCAGACAATCCCACCACTGTGTCCTGGACCCCTGCTACCCCAGAGCCCCACACCACCAGGGAAAGAGAGAGACAGGCTGGGAGTATGGATCGACCTGTCAACGTCCATGTTCAGCGGGGAAGCAATTACAGAAGCCAGACCTTCCACCTTCTGCATCCCACAATGACCCTGGGTCCATACTCCCAGAGGGATAGAGAATGGGAAAGCTATCGGGGGGGGATGGGATACAGAGACCAGGTGGTGGGAATTGTGTGGAGTACCCCTATGTTTTTTGTCAGTGTTTCCTTTTTATAAATAAAATAATAAAAAAAAGAAGTATGTTTGCATCAAGTACAGTTCTGGTGTCATGGTCTCTCTATAGAGATAGAGAGAGATAGAAAAAAAATTACATATATCTGAATGAGAAAGCATCCCAGGGGTGAAATTCCTTATGTACAAGGGTCAAGCCCTGGCAATAAATAAAATAAATTGATAAATATAAATAGGTGACTTATTATTGAATGCTATTATTGAATATCTTTATAACATGAGTATGGCTGAAAAACTGCTGACTATGGGGAAAATAAGTAAGAAAACAAATGGAAACCATGCAGACAAGTCTTATTTAAGGTCATTCTTAGGAAATGCTTCCCATACTGGGCAAAACAGAATTGAATCATTTTTAATTAAAAAGTTGTAGGATTTGTCTCCTTTAAAATCCCCAAGCATGCTTTTCCCAAGTATCTAGAGCAAATGTTTTTGTTGTTGTTGTTAATATATGTCACATTGGAGTATAGTCAACCAACACCCCATACGTCTTAGGAGAAACTATTAATATAAACTTAAAAGGCAGATTACCAAGTTGCAGATGCTACCATGATACCAAACTAAATTCCTTTGCAGAAAAGCTCAGAAATAGGTCCTGGAACCTCACGTTACTAGAGTCCTGCCCCACTAGAGAAAGATAGAAACAGGCTGGGGGTATGGAACCACCTATGAATGCCCAGGTCCAGCAGAGACGCAATTACAGAAGCCAGAACTCCCACCTTCTGCACCCTATAAAAATCCCTGGTCCAAACACAAAAGTAAATTCCAAGTGGATCAAGGACTTGGATATTATTAGACCAGGAACTATCAAATATTTAGAGGAAAATATTGGCAGAAATATTTTCCGTATAAACTTTAAAGACATCTTCAATGAAATGAATCCAATTAAAAAGAAGACTAAAACAAAAATAAACCGATTGGGACTACATCAAATTAAAAAGCTTCTGCACAGCAAAAGAAACCACCACCCAAACAAAGAGACCTCTCAAAGAATGGGAGAAGATCTTTGCATGCTATGTATCAGACAAGACACTCTTAAGCAAAATATATAGAGTCCGCCAAATTCAACAAGAAACCAGTAGAAGCCATCAAAAAGTGGGGAAAGGACATGAACAGAATATTCACCATAGAAGAGACCTGAAAGCCTGGCAAACATGAAAAAATGCTCCAAGTCATTATTGTCAGAGAAAAGCAAATAAAGACAACAATGAGATACCACTTCACTCCTGTGAGAATGTCACATATTAGAAAAGATAGCAGGAACAAATGCTGGAGAGGTTGTGGGCTCAAAGGAACCCTCCTACACTGCTGGTGGGAATGTCAATTGGTCCAACTCCTTTGGAGAGCAGTCTGGAGAAGTCTCAGAAGACTAGAAGTGGACCTACCCTATAACTTTGCAATTCCTCTCCTGGAGATATATCCTAAGGAGCCAAACACACCCATCCAAAAAGATCTGTGTACACATATGTTTATAGCAGCACAATTTGTAATAGCCAAAACCTGGAAGCAGCCCAGGTGTCCAACAACAGATGAGTAGCTGAGCAAGTTGTGTATATATACACAATGGAATATTACTCAGCTTTTAAAAATAGTGATTTCACTATTTTCAGCCCATCTGAGATGGAGCTTGAAGAAATCATGTTAAGTGAGCTAAGTCAGAAGCAGAAGGATGAATATGGCACGATCTCACTCATAGGCAGAAGTTGCAAAACAAGATCATAAGACAAAACACTAAGAAGAACTTAGAATAAAGTTGGTGTATTGTATAAAGTAAAAGACCATGGGATGGGTGTGGGGGGTGGAGAGTTTGGGTCCTGGAACAGGATGGCAGAGGACCTAGTGGGGGTTGTATTGTTACATGGAAAATTGGGAAATGTTATGCATGTACAACTATTGTATTTACCGTCAACTGAAAAGCATTAATATCTCAATAAAGAAATAATAATAAAAAAAACTTTGATCCATTGATGGGGTTTACAGTCAACAATATTTATACACCTTTCCCATATTAGGGAGCTACTCTCCTCCCAGATCCAGCTTTCTGGTCCTTTTTCCAGTCATGACATCATCTCCCCAGACAATAACTAGGATCCACCTGCATATCAGATTTCAGGCTCAGGGGGAAAAAACTAGCATAGTATAGCCACAGGCCCTTTGGAATAGAACTAAAATATGTCTACTAGTTATCTACAGAATGGAGACCCCCCCAACTCTTCATCTGCACTATTCCAGCCTTTAGATTCATGATTAATCAACAACTTGTTTCGCTTTATACGTTAACTCTTTTTTCAGCCACCAGGTTCAAGATGACAGCATCATGCCAACCAGACTTCCCTGGACAGACAACCCCACCAATACACCCTGGAGCTCTGATTCCCCAAAACTCTGCCCCACTAGGGAAAGAGAGAGGCAGACTGGGAGTATGGATTGACCTGTCAATGCCCATGTTCAGCAGGGAAGCAATTACAGAATCCAGAACTTCTACCTTCTGCATCCCATAATGACCTTGGGTCCATGCTCCCAGAGGGATAAAGAATAGGAAAGCTATCAAGGAAGGGGATGGGATACAGAGTTCTAGTGGTGGGAACTGTGTGGAGTTGTACCTCTCTTATCCTATGGTTTTGTCAGTGTTTCCTTTTCATAAATAAAAAAAAAAATTAAAAAACTTTGATCCATACTTCCAGAAAGATAAAGAATAGGGAGCCTTCCAATGGATGGGGTGGGATATGGAACTCTGGTACTGGGAATTTTGTGGAATTATACCGCTCTTATCATATAGTTTTGTTGATCATTATTAAAACAGTTTTTTAAAATGCAGATTGCCCAGATTTGAAGACATCTCCAGAAGAACACTGTTTTAAAAAAGAAATTATTTATTTTATTCTTTTGAATTTTTCCCTTTTGTGGCCCGTGTTTATTGTCAACATTGTTGTTATTATTGTTGTTGTTATTGCTGTCATTGTTATTGGGTAGGACAGAGAGAAATGGAGCGATGAGGGGAAGACAGAGAGGGGGAGAGAAAGACACCTGCAGACGTGCTTCACCGCCTGTGAAGTGACTCCCCTGCAGGTGGGGAGCTGGGGGCTCAAACACAGATCCTTACGCTGGTCCTTGCATTTTGTGCCATGTGCGCTTAATCTGCTGCGGCACTGCCCGGCTCCTTATTTATTTTATTTTTAAGAGAGATGCAGAGGAAGAGAGAGAGAAACAGAAACACCAGAGCACTGCTCAGCTCTGGCTTATGGTGGTGCAGGGGATTGAACCTGGAACTTTGGAGCCTCAGGCATGAGAGTCTATTTGTATAACTATTAGGCTATCTCTCCTGCCCAAAGAACCCATTTAATTTAAGAAATTTATCTGAAGACAGGGTCTGACAGGAAATCTGACAGTTGGCTTTTATATTTAACATTGGCATAGATGCTTTTGATGTCTTACCCACAAGAATGGTGTGTGTGGTTTGTTTCAGAAAGATGTGCTTTTTGAGGGGCCAGGCAGTGGTGCACCTGGTTGAATGCATACATTACACTGGGGAAGGACCCAGGTTCAAGTTGCTGGTCTCTACCTGCAAGAGGAAAACTTCAAGAGCAGAAATGCAGGGCTGCAGGTGTATCTCTGTCTCTTTTTCCTCTCTATCCCTTCTTCATTTCTCTCTGTCTCTAACAAATAAATAAATGTTTTTTAAAAGATGTGCTTTTATTCATAATTGTGATCCTCAATTTGCCATGATTTTTTTCCAGAATCTTTAACATAGACATGAAATTTTCTTTATTGTCTTTCCCTTATAGCTATTGATATTGTCTAAATTATTTCTTTCCCTTTATTTATTTTCCCTTTTGTTGTCTTTTT
Source organism: Erinaceus europaeus (assembly GCF_950295315.1). Classification (NCBI taxonomy): domain Eukaryota; kingdom Metazoa; phylum Chordata; class Mammalia; order Eulipotyphla; family Erinaceidae; genus Erinaceus; species Erinaceus europaeus. The sequence goes on from NC_080173.1 coordinate 93,433,702, forward strand.
TATTATTATTATAGTTATTGATGTCCTAGTTGTTAGGACAGAAAGAAATGGAGAGAGGAGGGGAAGACAGAGGGGGAAGGAAAGATTGACACCAGCAGACCTGCTTCATTGCCTGTGAAGTGACTCCCCTACAGTTGGGGAGCCAGGATCTGGAGCTGAGATCCTTCTGTGGGTCCTTGTGCTCTGTGCCACATGCACTTAACCCGCTGCACTACCAAGTGACTCCCTGTCTTAATTAATAACAATTTTTAAAACTTTATTTGATGTATTTTCCCTTTGTTGCCCTTGTTGTTTTTTTATTGTTGTTGTAGTTATTGTTGTGGCTGTTGTTGATGTCATCATTGTTGGATAGGACAGATAGAAATGGCAGACAGAGGCTAGAGAGAAAGATAGACACACCTGCAAACCTGCTTCATCGCCTGTGAAGAGACTCCCCTGGGTGGGGAGCCAGGGGCTCAAACCAGGTTCCTTCTGATGATCATTGCACTTCATGCCACGGTGCACTTAACCACACTACCACCCAACTCCCTAGTAATAAAAATATTTAAAACTGAATCACTCCTGGGTTTCTGAGGTGATAATATAACTCTGCCTCTTCAAAGAATATTTACTTTTTAAAAAAATTTTATTTTGCTATTTCATATTGAATATATCACCAATATGTCTCTTAAAGTTTTACCTTAACATTTATCTACATATGACATTTTTGTGTAAATTTCCATTTCTATAGGCTATATTTGTCAGGCCTTTGTGGACATGCTCTGTTAACTTATAAAATGAACTGTAAAGTTCTTTTTGTTTGTTTGTTTTAGCAGGACACTATTCAGCTCCAGCTCATGGTGGTTCAAGGGTGCTTGAACCTGGGACTTTGGAGCCTCAGGCATGAGAGTCTGTTTGCATAACCATTATGCTATCTACCCTCTGCCCTTTCCATTATTTTCTATGCCCTTAAGTACTACATGATACAGAAACCACTTCTAGAAAGACTGATAGGCCCGGAACTCAATATTATCTAAACATTTTACAACAGACACTATAGAACATTTTTATACTATAAGAGAATATTTTTTAATTTTATTTATAAAAAGGAAATATTGACTAAACCATAGGATAAGAGGGGTACAACTCCACACAATTCCCACCACCAAAACTTTGTATCCCATCCCCTCCCGATAGCTTACCTATTTGTTATCTCTCTGGGAGTATAGACCCAAGATCATTATGGGATGCAGAAGGTGGAAGGCCTCACTTCTGTAATTGATTCCCCTCTGAACATGAGCATTGACAGGTCAATCCATACTTCCAGCCTGCCTCTCTCTTTCTCTAGTGGGGCAGAGTTCTGGGGAATCTAAACTCCAGGACACATTGGTGGGGTTGTCTGTCCAGGAAAAGTCTGGTTGGCATGATGCTGTCATCTTGAACCTGGTGGCTGAAAAGAGAGTTAACATGAAAAGCCAAACAAGTTGTTGACTAATCATGAAGCTAAAGGCTGGAATAGTGCAGATGAAGAGTTGGGGATGTCTCTGTTTTTTAGATAGTTAGTAGGCATATCTTAGTTGTATGCCAAAAGGCCTGTGGCTACACTAGTTTTTTTTTTTTTTTTTTCTTCTTCTTCTTTCCCCTGAGCCTGAAATTTGTTATGCAGGTGGACCTAAGTTATTGTCTGGGGGAGATGATGTCATGGCTGGAAAAAGGACCAGAAAGGAGGATCAGGGAGGAGAGTAGCTCCCAAATTTGGGAAAAGTATAAATATTGCTGACTATAAACCCCATCGATTTGATGTGATCTGGGGCCCATATTCATCTTAGGAACCTATGTGACCTCTATATCGCTGGAGATCCGAGCTCACATTTTGTGGTCATGAGTAGGAACGTTCCAAGCTGCCTCAATATCAGGACCCATCTTCCTCAGGTGGAGCATAGAGTATATTGTCCAGCCTCCCTTCAGAGGATGGAACAAGAGAATAAATATTTTTGATATACAATAGATGTTAAAGAATGCCTAGACAACCAAAAATGTAATACTAAATAAAAGCTTAGTTGTAGAAATCATCTCTATGGAATAATCCATAGAGCCTTAAACACATGGATCAAAATGAGCTGGGAAGAAATGGAGGGAAAGAAAGATTAACAGGGGTCCTTTCTGGATGACAGAATGCCTTATGGTAATTCTTCTCTCCTCTGACTTTTCTTACTTCACTCCAGTCTTTACACCATTCCCGTGTAACGCAGGTTTGCAACTAGAACTCGGTTAATGAGTATGCGTCTCTTCAAAGATCCTGGTCTTTTCAAAGTCAGAGGTTGGACACACAAATATCATGGACACTTAACAAACGCTTTTCCGGAGTTGGATACCATAGAAAGGCACAGTGATTGGGGAATCTGGATTCTATCTGCTGCCTCAGAAACCAGCATCTCTTGTGGGGTGATGGACTTCTGTTCAGACAAGTGCTACCTTCCTTTTTCCTATAAATGTAATGTCATTTAAACTAAATGATTAAACTGATTAAATTAAAAAAGTAACAGAGGACAGATGGGCCACAGCATCACGGCAATCACGGGAGAAAGGTCAGGCCTTCCAGTGTTCTCGTCATCACAGCAGTGTTCCGGCACTTCTGATCAAACTCATGTCATAGACACTTAAAGTAAAAGTCAATGATGTGAGGAGATGCTGCTTCAAGATTTTCTACAGCTGTGGCATGATGCTGAGCACCTCGTGGCGGTCACTCAATGCAGTGGCAACATAACATTTTTCCGAAAGGCACTGGGAGCGTGTTTCTCGCCTGGTGATTTAATCTGGGTCAGATACCCTCCAGCGTTCCAGCTTTATTTACAGTTCAGCCAGTGGGTCCCTCTGGCTTTTCTCAATGCATGGTGCTATATTACAGTTTACAGCTGAGGTCTTCCCCTTCGTTATCTAGCCCCATGATTCCTGAGATAACGCAGAGGAGAAGGCCTGCCCATCAGCCTTTTTTTTTTTTTTTTTTTAGCTTGCTTCTCTCTGATTTCCAAACATAATTAACCCAGTGAAAAAGTCCCTGAGACCAGCTGCATGGCTTCATGAGGACATTGACGTAAACTCATCTTCCTGGGAACCCGAGGGCCAGGGGTTTATGTCTATTCCACACTCCCTCCATCTTGCCTTGAAGTCAATGGAAAACATCTGCACTGCATGATGCCCGGATGCTGAGTTGTCTAGATGCAAACACATACAGATAAGATAGGCTGGCCTTCCCACAGCATCCCAGGCTTTGCTATTACTATTCTGAGTGGAATAAGTGCTCTTATCTTCCCTCCACCCCCCCCCTGCACACACATACATATACACATACATATAGCTCTGTATTTTTTTTTTTAGTTATAAGGTTGTTTTATTAACAAGAAAAGTTTTTCTTAATTCATATACAATCCATTTTAATATTAGATAGAATACAATGTTCAATAACCCTCGAGTTTAATATATTAACATTTATTCCAGTTTCTTCCTCTCAAGGGCCATTTGCTTGCTGTGTATACTTTACCAGATAAAAACCACAAATGGAGGAGTGTCGGGCGGTAGTGCAGCGGGTTAAGCATACTGAGGCACAAAACACAAAGACCAGAGTAAGGATCCCTGTTCGAGCCGCCTGATCTCCACCTGTAGAGAGAGGTCACCTCACAAGTGGTGTAACAGGTCTGTAGGTATCTATCTTTCTCTCCCCATCTCTGTCTTTTCCCCTCTCTCGATTTCTCTTTCCCATCCAACAACAACAATATCATTGGCAACAATAACAGCAACAAGGGCAACAAAATGGGAAAAATGGCCTCCAGGAGCAGTGGATTCATGGTGCAGGCACCGAGCCCCAGTAATAACCCTGGAGGAAAAAAACACCACAAATCACCAGCTATTGAGGTAAAAGGGTATGTTGGAAAATGAAAATACAGAGAATTTTGTCATTAGGACAGAGTAAAAATATACAGGATAAAAAATTGTTTAGAAACCTTTTTATCATCAGGATATTGCACCTTTTCCAGAACAAGGTATAATTTACAGAAATTATTCACAGCACCTTTTACCAAATACCAGTAAGTGTTTTGTTTAGCTTAAATGTTATTTCAATTGAAAAAACCACCTCTAACTGCAAAATATAATCACAAAACTTATTGGATTTTACTCTTTAAAATATCTCAAGAACCTTTCAGCTAAACCATATTTTAAGTAGAAAAATATTTCTTAAATAGGTATATTGTGTGGTGAGTGTACATATATTGACTGGTTTCTTTCAGCAGAAACCTACCACAGTAAAACATTGTAAAGGCAAGAGTTAATAACCTTTTAACAATAACAATAACAAAATATTACATATACAAAAGTTGTAAGTAGCAAAGTTAATATTAAGTGGTTGTTCACTGCTAGCTATAAAATATGAGACAAAATGTATTTTTTGTGTGTGTGTCTCCAGGGTTATTTCTGGAACTTGGTGCCTGCACGAAGAATCTACTGCTCCTGGAGACTATTTTTCCCTTTTGTTGCCCTTGTTGTTTATTTTTGTTGTCGTAGCTGAATTACACTTAGTCATCTTTATAGCCCCAGGAACTAGTAGCTTGCCTCAGACACCGGAGAAATGTTAAGATAGTGATTTTTGTTCTATTTACTCATTTGTTTTTATTGTCTTCATTTCTTGGATAGAGCCAGTCAGAAATCGAGAGGTTAGGAAGGGATAGAGGGACAAAGAGAGAGAGAGAGAGAAAGAGAGAGAGAGAGAGAGAGAGAGAGAGAGAGACCAGCAGCACTGCTTCACCACTTGCAAAGCTTTCCCCCTGCAGGTGGGGACCAAAGGCTTGAACCTGGGTCCCTGTGCATTGTAACATTTGCACTCAACCAGGTGCCCCACCGCCTGGTCCCGGTAGCATTTACTTATTTTTTTTATTTTATTATTTTTTTTATTTATAATAAGGAAACATTGACAAAACCATTGGGATAAGAGGGGTACAAGAATAAAGCAAAAGCAGGACTTTTAGATTGAAATTCTGTTCCTTGCATGCATGGGGCTCCCAGTTCAATCTCTGCTGCTGCACGTGAGAGTCTGTCTCTTTCTCTCTGCACCCACTTCTCAGTAAAAGGAATCTTGAGAGCTCCCATACACACCCAAGAGAGCTCACACATTAGCATGTGAAAAGATCTCAGTTCAAGCGGGTCTCTGTCTGTGTGTGTGTGTTGGGGGGGGGGTAAGATTCTCAAGTGGTGAAGCAAGCTTGCAAGTGTCTCTCTGAGTTTTTCCCTGTCTGTCTCCCCTTCCCGCTTCAATTTTAACATCACACTGAACAAAGCAACATTAAGACCACCTGGATAAGGAAGCAGGAAGCAGGAAACTTGGTGACTTCCCTGACCACCCTCATTCTACGCCAGTGCATTCAAAGCAGCATCTAAAGCATTTCCCGTCCTGTGTCCTGTGGGTTCCCAGAGTTATTTACGTGGAAGTAACTTAAGCCATTCGAAGACCACAAACAGGACCCGGGCATCCTGGCCACCCTCTCCTCTCTCTTACGGTCTAGTCAAGCTGCCCTTCATTTGTGGATTCACTCTCATCTCTAAAGCCTAATTCACCACCTGACTCTTTTCTATGTTAATAAAATGATCCAGGCTTGTTCAAGGATGAAGGACATAGCACTGGCTCTAAAGCTTCAGATTGATTGGTAGCTGTAGAGACCTAATGATAGCATAACTTTATGTCTGTTTCTATTCCCACCCAGCCAAGAATAGAGGTTCAAATTTCCTGGCCACTCCCCCCACCTTGTGGACATGGCCTGGAACTGCACACAGAGGACATGATCCCTGCACACATCCTGGCTGCAACTGCTTCAGATTTTTCACAGATGAATTTTGACCCTCGTTCTGCTCTGCGGCTGTGAGGTAGAATATCAGCCTGACTAGAGCGGTAATGCCACTGAGATGTGCAGGGATTCAGAGGAAACAGGAAAGCTCTAACTCGAGTTCATGATGGCGAATTTCCCTTTAAAATATGAAGCCAGAGAAGGGACTTTGTAAGTAAGACAATGGATAAACCCCTCCTAGACACTTTTACTCATAGTTAACTAACAGTATTTAGAATCTACTTTAGAATGACATATCATCCCACCTCTCTCTAATCTCCACATATGGAACATCTCCCCAAGCCCCATAAACTTCATGTACAATTCATTGTTCTCCCAAATCGGATTTTTTTTTTAAAAGACAGTCGTCCTGATTCTCAGATGAATTTGCTGGACAAATTATCATCTACTCACTGACTCCTAATCTCAGAAATACACAGTGATATGAGCAGGCTTAAATGATGGTTTCTAGTGATTGTAGTGCCTTCTAGATAAGTCACAAAATTTAATCTGTGGGTGCTGGGAAACATAGAACATACACTTCGAGGGTGTCTGGCGGTAGCGTGGTGGGTTAAGCGCACGCACGGGGCGCAATGTTCAAGGACCGGCATAAGGATCCCGGTTCGAGCCCCCGGCTCCCCAACTGCAAGGGAGTCGCTTCACAGGTAGTGAAGCAGGTCTGCAGGTGTCTTTCTCTCCCCTTCTCTCTGTCTTCCCTTCCTCTCTCCATTTCTCTCTGCCCTATCTAACAAGGACGATACCAATAATAACTACGACAACAATAAAAATAAAAATTAAAAAAAACAAGGGCAACAAAAGGGAAAATAAATACATAAATAAATAAATAAAAGAAAGAAAGTACACTTTGAATGAATGTTCTTGTTCTTCTTCTACATGTGAACCGATAATTATGAAAGAATAAGGCAAAAGCAGGAATTTTAGATTGAAATTTTGCTCACTGCATGCCTGGGGCTCCCAGTTCAATTCCTGCTGTTGCATGTACCAGAGTAAGAGTCTGTCTTTTTCTCTCTCCACCCACTTCTCAGTAAAAGGAACCTTGAGAACAGGCAGTGGTACACACCCAGAGAGTTCACACATTAGCAAGTGAAAAGATCTCAATTCAAGCCCCTGGTCCCCATCTGCTGGAGTGGGGGGTGGGTGAGATTTTATTTTCAGCAGTGAAGCAGGGCTGCAGGTGTCTCTCTGAGTCTTTCCCTCTCTATATCCCCTTCCCCTTTCAATTTCTCTCCGTGGTTGTTCAGTGATAAATGAAATATAAAAAGATTAAACATAAATAATAATAAATTATTTTAAAGATTTTTTAATTAAATTAAAAAATGAAAAATGTTCACTGATAGCCAAGTCCCAGCAATAAGCTTTGTGACAATTTGAAAATCAGTCTCAAAATAAAAGTATGCCCTACACATACAAATCAATCCATACTTACCAATGAACACAAGTTTTCTTCTGCTAATCAGGAATAGCCATTCACAGACTGAAAATACAAAGTGGCTTAAGCAAAGATCATCTGTTATTTCATGTATTTCAGGAGTGGAACCTACTCCAAATTGCCAGCAGAGACCATGAAATGGTAGAAAACAAATACATATTAGTCTCTGCCTCTTGTTCCTGGCAAAGATTTCCTTAGACTCCTTGTCATTTCCTGCAGGATAAAAATGATATTTGGGGAGTCCAGCGGTAGTGCAGCAGGTTAAGCGCATGTGGCATGAAGCGCAAGGACCCACTAAGGATCCCGGTTCAAGCCCCAGGCTCCCCACCTACAGGGGAGTCACTTCACAGGCAGTGAAGCAAGTCTGCAGGTGTCTATCTTTCTCTCCTCCTCTCTGTCTTTCCCTCCTCTCTCTATTTCTCTCTGTCCTATTCAACAACGACAACATCCATAACAAAAACAATAATAATAACTACAACAATAAAAACAAGGTCAACAAAAGGGAAATAAATAAATAAATATTTAAAAAGAAAAAAAAAAAAGAGAATGATATTTGACCTTGGACCCTAGGTCCTGTCAGGAGGCTCCTACAGTTTGTGGAATTTCCTGGGTGGTGGCCATGTCTTTCCTTCTAATGAGATGAGTCCTGGGGGGTTTCTGGTAGAGACTCCTCACTAGAACAAACCAAACCCTGATTAAAAAAAAAAAACAAAAACTCAGCATTTTCAGCTCCATCCATCATTCTCCAGAGAAAAGAAAGGGACTAGGAAAGAACTTTAATAAAAGATTTTTTTTTGCGGGTCTATATGAGGGAGGCTTCAGAAAAAACCCAAATTACAGAGGTTGTGGAAGTGCCAAGTTGGTAAATGGACCCATTCTATGGGACAGTAGAAGCTTCTGGGTTCAGAATTGCCCTAGACCTTGTCCTGCATGTCACCTTTATTGCAGTGAATGGACCGGCACTTGGCACTTGTTTCCCCAACATTTAAAAAAGTCGATCACACATTATCTCAACAAAGAATTGAGGAGAGAGCATGATTTTCAGGAAATTTAAACTTTATTTGGGAAAACTGAGAACATTCACATATTAAACTGAGAGAGAGAACGACAGAGAGGGGCAAGAAGCTCCCAGAGGTCTCTTACTCACATGGTAGTGGGGCGCTCACCTAAGGCCAGGTCCCCAATGGAGAGAGAGAGAGAAAGAGAAAGAGAGAGAGAGAGAGAGAGCCTGGAAAGCAGCTTACACACATGGCCTAAGTAGAGAGAGGGAGAGAATGAAGCCCCCTACTCACATCTTGACAGAAGGCCCATGTGTGTAGAGAGAAAAAAGAGAGAGAGAAGCCCCTGAGAGGTACTTACTCACATGTTGCCCTGAGCAGATGGAGGAAGCCACGCCCACAAGTTTAGCTTATACACAAGCCCCGCCTCCACCTCGCCAAGCCACACCTGTCACCACTCCCATTCCCTGGGCGGTTCCCTCGTTATACTTCCTGTCCTTCAACAACTTCATCTGGCTGTCTTCTTGTACCCTCTAAAAAATAATAACATGCCCCCGGCTCTCCACATGCAGGGGAGTCGCTTCACAGGTGGTGAAGCAGGTCTGCAGGTGTCCATCTTTCTCTCCTCCTTTCTGTCTTCCCCTCCTCTTTCCATTTCTCTCTGTCCTATCCAACAACAACAGCTATGACAACAATAACAACTACAACAAGCGCAAAAAAAAAGGACAACAAAATGGGGAAAATAGCCTCTAGGAGCAGTGGGTTCGTAGTGCAGGCACCGAGCCCCAGCAATTACCCTGGAGGCAAAATAATAATAATAATAATAATAGTAATAATAAATTGGTCAAATGCAAGTAAGCATTTCCTTGACTTCCATGGGGTAGAAAATTCAAACTGTAATACCTGGCACTCCTTCTGAGCAGAGAACGTCAGAAGTAAGTAAAATTATTAATTCATTTATTTTTATTTCTTTTATTTATTTATTCCCTTTTGTTGCCCTAATTGTTTTATTGTTATAGTCATTGTTGGATAGGCTGGAGAGAAATGGAGAGAGGAGGGGAAGATTGAGAGGGGGAGAGAAAGACAGACACCTGCAGACCTGCTTCACCGCCTGTGAAGCGACTCCCCTGAAGGTGGGGAGCCAGGGGCTTGAACCGGGATTCTTATGCCGGTCCTTGCACTTGGCGTCACGTGCGCTTAATTCGCTGTGCTACTGCCTGACTCCCTAAAAGTGAGTAAAGTTATAAGATAGTTATTGCCGCAGAACATTGGTTGGTGTAGAGGAAAATCTCACAAGTCTGAAAGCTGTTGCAAGTATGCAAGTATAAGAGAAACACAAAAGCAGTTTTTCTCCTTCTCAAAAGCCCATGTTCTCTTTATTTTTTTCTTCTCCAGCTTCCACCTTCCGTGTTTTGGCTTGCTCTTCAAGAGTTCGTTACTACTCCAGGCATTCCTGTGAATACAACATTCACCTGGAAAGGGGCAACATTTGCACCTGAAATGGTTTTTGTCAGAAAATAACACCCCGATATCAGGCAGCGGCACACACATTTCAGTGCACAAGGACTGGGGTTGAAGCCTCTGGTCCCCATGTGCAGGGGAAAGCTTCGCAAGTGTTGAAGCAGGGCTGCCTGGGTCTGCAGGTTGTCCCAGGGCTCTCCGCCCCCCTGGCCACTGGCGGTGGAGACCTGCGTGGCCCCTAGGGGTCCTGGGGTTGGGGTGGCAATGAGGGTAGAATGCTCAGAGAGGAAACACACATCCAGATCTGGGAGAAGCCTCATAGACTACTCGTTTACTGGGGTGTACAAGCAGACCGATACACCCAAAAGGTTTGAGAGAGGTTAAGATCATCATCAAGCCATACACACAATGCAGAGTTAAGGTTTTTTTGTTGTTGTTGTTGTTTTTTCTTTTTTGCTTCCAGAGTTATTGCCAGGGCTTGGGCTGGGTGCCTGCACCACGAATCCACTGCTCCTGGAGGCCATTTTCTCCCTTTTGTTACCCTGGTTGTTTTACCATTGTTGTGGTTATTATTGTTGTTGTTGATGTCGTTGTTGTCGTTTAGGACAGAGAGAAATGGAGAGAAGAGAGGAAGACAGAGAGGGGGAGAGAAAGACAGACACCTGCAGACCTGCTTCACCGCTTGTGAAGCGACTCCCCTGCAGGTGGGGAGCTGCGGGCTCTAACCCGGATCCTTACGCGGGTCCTTGCGCTTGGCACCACGTACGTTTAACCGCCCAACCCCCTTAATTTTTTTTTAAATAGCCTTAAAATATTTTATTTATTTATTTTTTAATTTTTGAGAGAGATGCAGAAAGACGCAGATAGAAACACCAGACACTGCTCAGCTCTGGCTTATGGGGTTGCAGGGGATTGAACCTGGGACTTTAGAGCCTCAGGCATGAGAGCCTATTTGCATAACCATTATGCTATCTACTCTCCGCCCCGGAATTAAGTTTTGACCTGTTAAGTATTTGATCTTAGCTGGGAAGTTACTGTACATTATAATTTATAAATACATCTGAAAGGTGTGAGTGGAAGCAGGAAGTGGGTCCTTGCAGGTTTTCCTGATTATAGATAGAAGCTAAGATTACTAGAAACCTTCCCCCTGGCATGGCTGACAGCCGTGGTCGAGAGGTTACATCGCTGGATGTGAAGCTAGAGGCCTGTGATCAAATCCCTGGAGTTGGATGGCTCTACTCTAAGGTAAGCCTGAATGTGAGGGGGAAGATGGGGCATTCAATTTATATTTAATGTTTATAAATATCCAGTTGTTAAGAGTATTCTTACCACAGACTGAGTCACTAGTACCTAGCTTACTAGGATCTGGTCATGAGCTCACAATGCCTAGGTAGGTCTTTTTCTCTAAGGGTGGATTACAAGCACCTGGGGTGCAGGCAGTAGAACAAATATAGAATATTTGCAGTAAGTTTCAGGTCGGCCATACACAGTAATTCATGGCTCTTGTTCAAAGGGAATGGGGGAGCCTGGACAGGAAGGTGCCCCATCCGGAAAAGCCCATCCATTATAATAAATCCACGAGATCAGGAAGACCTGCCTTGCACCCCTCAGAGAGAGGGGGCTCAGGATCAACCTACTCAGAGTCTCATGGAAATAATGGCCTGGACTTCCCAGACAGTGGGTCCTTTCTCCACAGGGATCTCTCTTTCCTTCTCTATCTCCCCTCCCCTCTCAATTTCTTTCTGTCTTTATCAAATAATAAATAAAAATAATTTTAAAATAAGAATCTTTTTAAAAAAAAAAAAAGAAAGAAAATAGCACCTTACAGGTAGAACTTAAGAAGTAAGGACAGGGAGGAGGAGATAGCATAATGGTTATACAAAAAGACTTTTATGCCTGAGGCTCAAAGGTTCCAGGTTCAATCCCCCACACCACCATAAGCTAGAGTTGAGCAGTGCTCTGGTAAAATAATGATGATGATGATGATGATGATGATGATGATGATGATGATGATAATAATAATCCTAAAGTGAAGCTAAGGTGTATTGTACTTACCAAATCAAAGGACTCAGGAGGAAGACACTGAACAGGAGGAGTGTTTGATGTCCTGGCACAAGATAGTGGAAAAGGTCCTTGGCTGAGTGGAAGTAGTGCTTTCAAACACCGATCATGGAAAGATGAGAAGTTGTACCTGTGTGTTAACAACTGTACTGTATAAACCATTAACCACCCCCGCCAATAACCACCCCCCGCCAATAACCACCCCCCCCACCCCCCCCCCCACCCCCCCCCGCCAAACCATTAACCACCCCCACCAATAACTATCCCCGCCAGGTGGGGGCGGGACTGGGTGGTGGCGCACCTGGTTGAATGCACCTGTTACAATGTACAAGGACCCAGGTTTGAACCCCCAGTCCCCACCTGGAGGGGGAAAGTTTTGCGAGTGTTGCAGCAGGGTTGCAAGTGTCTGTCTTTCTCTTTCCGTCTCTATCACCCCATCCCTCTAGAATTCTGGCTGTTTCAACCCAATAAATAAGTATAATGAAAAGACAAAAGAAGAAGAAGAGGAAGAAGAAGAAAAAGAAGAAGGAGGAGGAGGAGAAGAGGGAGAAGAAGAAGAGGAGGAAGAAGGAAGAGGAGGAGGAGGAGAAGGAGAAGAAGGAGGAGGAGAAGGAGAAGAAGGAGGAGGAGAAGAAGAAGGAGGAGGAGGAGGAGAAGAAGGAGGAGGAGGAGAAGAAGGAGGAGGAGGAGGAAGAAGAAGGAGGAGGAGGAGGAAGAAGAAGAAGGAGGAGAAAGAAGAGGAAGAAGAAGGAGGAGGAGGAGGAAGAAGAAAGAAGAAGGAAGAAGAAGAAAGAAGAAAAAGAAAGAAGAAGAAAGAAGTGTGTGTGTGGTAGGGGTGGAGGAGGGGGGAGTACGCAGAACACCTTCCCAGGAACCACCAGAGGGCGCCCTCCAGGTCCATGGGTCCCTGTGGGGTGGATGACTTGACTGAATTGCAGGGAAAGTTGAGAAAATATACAAATGATAACCTGTCCCACCAGTAGGCATAAGGGGGTAACTGCAGGGTAGACCATTAATCATGTGACATCAAACTAATATTTACACAACCCAAGCAAATCATTAAAATTTTTCTCGGGAGTCGGGCTGTAGTGCAGCGGGCTAAGCACAGGTGGCGCAAAGCACAAGGACCGGCATAAGGATCCCGGTTCGAACCCCGGCTCCCCACCTGCAGGGGAGTCGCTTCACAGGTGGTGAAGCACGTCTGCAGGTGTCTGTCTTTCTCTCCTCCTCTCTGTCCTCCCCTCCCTCTCTCCATTTCTCTCTGTCCTATCCAACAATGACAACAACAATAATCACTACAACAATAAAACAACAACAAAAGGGAATAAATAAATAAAATAAATATTTAAAAAAATTTTTTTTTTAATTTTCTCATTTTGAACATCCAAGTGGATCGCATCCCACTGTGAACTCCCTCCCCCCTGTAAGCCCTATATTACTTGTTCCCCGTTGTTCATGCCTCGGTCTCTTCGAGAAAGACAGTAAAAGGAGCTTCCCTGAGTTCATTCGGCCCACAGATACAGACAGAGCGTGTCTCCTGCTGAGGCAGACAGTTAGCTAAAGGCTGGAGATGCACTGATAAAAAGGCAGGCAGGGGCTCAACCCGTACAAAATGTTTGCTCCAGAAAAGGAAGAGACTCGGGATCTCAAGTACGGTGGTGGCAAATGGAGGAGTTAAGAAATAATCAGAATGGGGAGTCAGGCGGTAGCGCAGCAGGTTAAGCGCACATGGCACAAAGCACAAGGACCGGCAAGGATCCCGGTTCGAGCCCCTGGCTCCCCACCTGCAGGGGAGTCGCTTCTCAGGCGGTGAAGCAGGTCTGCAGGTGTCTATCTGCAGGTGCCTCTCTGTCTTCCCCTCCTCTCTCCATTTCTCTCTGTCCTATCCAACAACGACGACATCAATAACAGTAACTACAATAATAAAACAAGGGCCACAAAAGGGAATAAATAAATTAAAAAAGAAAAAGAAGAAAGAATCAGAATTAGGAGCAGAGGCAAGACAGCACTCAACAGGCTTAGAGCAAGAGCTCCCCATTTTGAGAGTCCCTCCACGTTCTAGAGGCTTGTTTTTCAGTTAAAGGACAGTAAAGGTTGAGAAACAAGATGACCTCTCCCCAGGAACACCTGGGCCATCCGGGCAGTTAGAGATAACTAGTTTAAGCCTGTAAGAGTGATGAAGATGCAAACTAATGTTTATGTGACAGTGAACATTTAGCAGTTCCCACTCAGCTTTACCGCCTCAGTTTGCTTCTGAATACCTGCTTTGCTGAGATACAGATTGGCACCAGAGATAGAGATTAGAGTGTACTGTTTACATAAAGATTGGGGTTGAACGTACCCTTTGCTCTGCTCAAGGTAAAGATTAAAATGTAATGTGCATCTGTATCCTTTAAGACATCCTGCTTGTATAATCCCCCCACCCCAATCCCATGAAACAGAAGGTCTCCAAGTTGCCCAGAGTTCCTAGCCCAGGGAGAGGTCCCAGCTAGTGAACCCTCAGCGTTGACTTTCCCTGTATGTGTGTCGTGTGTGTTTGTGTGAATAAATCTTTGAACATTGTTACTCTGTCCATGTCTGTCTTGGTTTGTAGTTGCCTGGGTCAGTGGCATCCTAACAAGGCAAGGTAACCAAGCAGAATTCCTTTGGCTCCTTCCTCCACCCCACCCTGGCCCGAGGCAGTTTGCGCGAAGTGCATAGAGTAGGAGGCTGCATGTAGTTTAATAATGATTTACAAGATTGTAAGATAATGGGATACAATTCCATAAAATTCCCACCACCAGAGCCCCATTTCCCATTTCCTCCATTGGAAACTTCCCTATTCTTTATCCCACTGGGAATATGGACCAAAATTCTATTTAAAAAAACATTTTTTCCTGCTTTATATCTTTTTTTAAAAATCTATTTATTTTAGGGAGTCCGGCAGTAGTGCAGCAGGTTAAGCGCACGTGATGTGATGCACAAGGACCGGCTTAAGGATCCTGGTTTGAGCCCCCAGCTCCCCACCTTCAGGGGAGTCACTTCACAGGCAGTGAAGCAGGTCTACAGGTGTCTTTCTCTCCCCATCTCCATTTCTCCTCCTCTCTCCATTTCTCTCTGTCCTATCCAACAATGATGACATCAATAACAACAACAATTACAACAAGAAAACAAGGGCAACAAAAGGAAATAAATAAATATTTTTAAATCTATTGATTTTATTTATTATTGGATAGAAATAGAGGGAAATTGAAAGGGGAGGGGAAATTAAAGAGGGAAAGAAACTGAGAGGCACTTGCATCCCTGCTTCTCTACTGGAATCTTTCCCCCTGCAGGTGAGGACCAGAGGCTTGTACCCAGGTCCTTTCACACTGTCATGTGTGCACTTAACCAGATGCACCACTAGCTGGTCCTGGACCACCCTGGGGTGAAGAAGGTGGAAGGTCTGGCTTCTATAATTGCTTCTTCACTGGACATGGACATTGGCAAGTCAATCCACCACCCCCCCATTCTGTTTTTATATTTCCCTAGTGGGATAGGGCTCTGGAGAAGTGAGGCTCCAGGACACATTAGTGAGGTCATCTGCCTAGGGAAGTCAGGCTGGCGTCATGGTAGCATCTGCAACTTGGTGACTGAAAGGCAGTGAGATATAAAGCAGGACAAATTGTTTGATGAACAGGAACCCAAAGGTAGGAATATACCAGCTGAAATTAGTAGTCTTCGTGTGGGTTAGGTATGTTCCAAGGAGACTACAGTAATTTTTGTTTGAGCTTGATAGCTAACATGCAAGTGGACTGAAAACGTTGGGAAGATTGAGAACAGGGCTAGAAAGCTGGAGTAAGGCAGACAGTAGCTCTCAAATATGAAGAAATATATAAATACCATTAACTCTAAACTCCAATGATCTGACCTAGTATAAAATACACACACACACACACACACACACACACACACACACACACACACACATATATATATAGAGAGAGAGAGAGATTTAGCACAGGAGCTTGTATAACCTCTAAGTCCCTGTTGGTCTGAGTTTGCAGTTCATAGCTCATGGTCACAGCTGGGAACATGCTAGGCTGCACTAGCTGGGAACATGCTAGGCTGCACTCATTTCAGGACCCGTCTTCCTCAAGTGACAGAGTAGGCAGACCCAGCCTCCCTTCAGAAAGTGGGGGAGTCCCTACCGTTGCTGCTTTCCTTAATGTGAGGGGCCACGTTCCTGGAGAGGCCCACAGAAAGGCTTATGATGATGTTCCTGATGGAAGTGACCAGTGATGGCGGAGAGAGGGATCTATTAGAATTCTAGGCCAATCTTGTCTATGTAGGAACCGCAGGATTCCCTGACTAGAGTCCCAGATGATGGGGTGGCTTGGTATTGATCAAAAAGGCCATCATTAAAGTGAACCAGTTTCTTGCCCTTATCTAGCCTTCACAGTCCTTTCTTTATCTGATGAGGTTAGACTTTCTCCTAGTTGTTAAGAGGCTGTAATTTTGTGTCTGTAACACTGGGCCACCTGCTGGTAATGCAGATAAGGAATACAAAACAGTGCCTGATCACTTAAGGAACAAGAGCAATGAGTGGATTGGTGGTGCAGGCACCAAGCCCCAGTGATAACCCTGGGAGCAATATATATATATATGAAGAGAGAGAGAGAGAAAGAATAGAAAGAGAAACAACAAGTGCAATATAGTATAGAAAGGAAGGGCTCGGTAAGAAAAGTAGTGTTCCCAGGCATTTATCAGCTTCAAATATACCTTGATACTGGGGCTTGACCACAAATTATGAGGGTGAGTGGGGTGTGTGGACCTGGGTGAAAGGGACCTTGAAGCAGATCTGTGCTCTGGTGGAGCCTTCTGCTCTCCTGAAGATACCCGGCAGGGCTTCACCTTCTGTTCCAGAGCCAGCTGCTTCTCGCCCTTAGGGTTTGGGGGAAGAGAGGGGAGACCTGTTGGATCCAATGCTCTATCAACCACAGACATCATACAAGATGGAAATGAGGAGCTTTAAGGAGTAAGAAATGCAAGGATCCCAGTTCAAGCCCCCACCTCCCCACCTGCAGGGTGGTGGTCGCTTCACAGGCGGTGAAGCAGGTCTGCAGGTGTCTCTCTCTCTCTCTCTCTCCCCCACTCTGTCTTCCTCTCCTCTCTTGGTTTCTTTCTGTCCTATCCAACAACAACAATAGCAGTAACAACAATAACAGCAACAACAATGGAAAAAAAGATGAGCTGTGTGTGTGTGGGGGGTGTATTGCACAAGCAAAAGGCTCTGGATAAAACGGAGATGGGGTGTGAGGTGAAGGAGGCCTCAGAGTCTTATTTATGGTGGTGGAAAGGGACCTACTTTGGGGTGAGAGTGTTCTACAGAAACTTCCCAAGGAGAGATGTGAGACTATACTCATGTGTCAACAACTGTAGTCTAAACCATTAACTTCTAAAAAAAAAATGTGGAAGAATAAGAGGAAGGAGACAGAGAAGGAAAGCAGGAGGGGAAGAGATAGAAGGGGAGGAGGAGGAGGAGGAAGAAGAAGAGAAGGAAAAGGAAGAAGAGGAGGAGAAAGGGGAGAGGGAGGGAGGAGATGGAGAAGGAGGAGAAGGAGAAGGAGAAAGACAGCTGTGTGTTAGAGGAGAAATTATTTTAGAAGGCCCTTGGTCAGATGAATGGAAGTAAGAAAAGCTCAATTATTTATGAAAGTTGAGGATTCTACTGAGAGCCATCATGCATTACCATTTGCAGTCACTTGCCTGCATTGCATGTCCATACAGAAGGCAGGGGCCTTACACTTCCAAACAAGAAGAAGGCTGCTTGGCTATTCCATGAAAGATCATTTCTGTCTGGCATTAGCTCAGCCAGTGAGAAGTTCTGAAGCACAGTCAATGAGAAGCCCTCAGTCCCCTGGACCCTTATTCCTCTCCAGTAAACCCTCCTTGAGAATGACTTTTTTTTTCCTCTCCCTTTTCTTCACATAAGTAACTTTCTCTCCTTTTTTGCCTGTGGTCCATTACGGCATGTGTTTCTCTAACTGTAATTCTTTGATTCCCAGATAAACATACTTTGCTTTTGACCATATCCTCAATTTGTAGGTACTTGACAAAGGCAGGCCACCTGCCTTGCCTTTTGCATAACCCAGGTTGGACCTCCAGCAACACAATGGGAGTGTCACAGCACAGGCTTCCTGCCAGTGCCACAGGGCTGGAGGTTAGAACTCAGGAGAGGAGGTAGGGATTGCAACATATAAATATAATATTTAAACAGAATATTTGTAGGGAAGGGAAAGAAGCTTTTCCTGCTTCCCTGGTGGTTTCTCAGCATGGTCTCTGTACAAAAGACAAATTAACAAAAGAGGAGGGCTGGACAGTGCTGCGTCTGGTTAAGTGCACACAGCTTCATGTGCAAGGATCCAGGTTCAAGCCCCCACTGCCCATGGCCAGTGGCATAACCCCTATGTGGGTGGGGAGTGGGGTATGATTCAGGTGTCTACCTTTCTCTGTCCCTCTTTATCTCTCAATTTCTCTCTGTGCTGTCAAATAAAAAAAAAATAGGCAGAAAAAAAAAAGGACACCAGGAGTGATGGATTTATAGCGCCAAACACTGAGTCCCAGCGATAACCCTGATGGCAACAGAAACAAAAAATTAGCAAAAAGAAAAGTGCATGGCTTTTTTCATTAACAGTTTTATGACTCAGGAGTCTCCAAATGAAACGGAATGCCAGGTTTGATGAAAACATTGAAAGTCACAGAAAACACAATAGAACAGAGCTAGAGCTTAAGTGCATCCAGTTGGAGAAAGAAGGCAGCCTGTCCTGTTGCTCCCAGTTTCCTTCTTTCTGCCTCTGTCTTAAGGAATTGTCGTATGCTTTACATTGGGTTGTTCTAGCTCTCCCCCGCCAAGAAAATTGGATCAGTCCTGTTAGTTTCGCAGGCCCACTTGGCCCCGCCCCTAGGAACCCCGAGAGAGTTCCAGAGTGAGAGAGTGCTTGCGCCGCTGCTGGGGGAAAGAGGCAGCAGAGTTCTGTTTGGTGATTAGTTTGTCTTAGTTTATAAATCATTGTTCCTGAATAAAGAAATACAGCTTCCCTGCCCAGCCGTATGTCTCTAGTCGTCTCTGTTACCCGCCCGTGAAGCTAGCCCAGCCAGCTAGAGCCGCCGAATTTTAACAACAAGGAATAAATCTGGAGTTTCCTCCAGATATAGGGAGGGTACCTCAGTCTTCAGGGGGAAGGAGAGACAGTCCTCTGTGAGTCTTCTCCTCCATGGTACTTGCTATGCCAAAGGGCTGTATCTCAGGAGAGCATGTTCCCAACCTCATCATGCTGAAGTATTAGACGCTAGGAACAACTCAACGCTAGCTAACTGCTAATCTTTTGCAATTCACTGAGTTTTATCTTGAGTCACCTATTTAACTTTCCTGCACCTCAGCTTATTCTTCATTGCAGTGGAGCTAGGGCACCTGACAGGTAGATGACACCAGGTAGATGTGTGAGGCCAAAGGTAAAACCCTCTCTCTCTTTGTCTCTGTTTCTTTCCATCTGATTATCTAAATGCAAACGCCTCCCGGAAGCAATGCTGTCATGCATGTGCAAGGTATTGATTTTGGGGGGGAAAAAATCAACCTTATTTAATTAATTAATTTATTTATTTTTGCCATGCAGGGTTATCATTAAGGTTCCGTGCCTGCATACTTGGTGTCCTTTTTTCCTATTTTTTTTTTTTAATAAAGGTAAGAGATAGAGAGGAAGGAGGGAGGAGATAGAGAAAAAAGGAGGAGGAAGAGGAAAAGAAGTAGGAGAAGGAGGAGGAAAAGGAGAAGGAGGTAGAGGAGGAGGAAGAGGAGAAGAAGGAGGAGAAAGTGAAGGACAAGGGGGAGGAGGAGAAGGATGAGAAGGAGGAGAAGGAGGAGAAGGAGGAGGAGGAAGAGGAGGAGGAGGAAGAGAAGGAGAAAGTGGAGGAGAAGGAGAAGGCGGAGGAGGAGGAGAAGGTGGAGGAGAAGGTGGAGGAGAAGGAGAAGACAGAGGAGGAGGAGGAGGAGGAGGAGGAAGAGGAGGAGGAGGAAGAGAAGGAGAAAGTGGAGGAGAAGGAGAAGGCGGAGGAGAAGGAGAAGGCAGAGGAGGAGGAGGAGGAGGAGGAGGAGGAGGAGGAGGAGGAGGAGGAAGAGAAGGAGAAGGAGAAGAAAGGCACCCTTAGCACTGCTCCACCATTTGTAAAGCATCTTCCCTATAGGTGGGGCCCAGAGACCTGGATATGGGTCCTTGTGTATACTAAAAATAAATTAACTGCTAAAATAAAATACTAAAAATAAATTAACGGGACACCACTTGAATTAGCTCTGCAAAAAGTGTGTGTGCAGGTTGAATGATGCTCTAGTAGGCATGTCTATTGTGGGGTTGTTGGGTGCTAACATTACTGTGAAAAGAAGTGTTGAACTTCCCTACTCTAAATACTTCCTTTGATTGTCTTTGTCTCTAGCCCTGCAATTTTCAGCCACTTCTCTTGATTTTGAAGTCTCTCTGTTGTCTATTAAGGACTACGTTCCATGCGATCAACTCACCTAGTACTCAATAGTATTCTCAGGACCAAGAATTTAATTTCTTCCCTAAAGTTAAAGTAAGGTTGTCAAATTCACCTGAATGTGCAAAAGGACAGGTCAAGCATTCAGGGAATGACCTAATTGGTAGTTCAGTCCCTGTTATTCACACTCCCACTCCGCATGAGATTACAGTCCACCCTCTGATATTTTCAGGAGTCTTCAGTGGCTGAATTTATTTCCATGGGCCCTCTACTTACTTGGAACATGCTTTAGACAGAATGTTTTATCTTAAAATAAGTTGTATATTTTCCCTTCTATAATCAGAATCCCTGCTTTTCGTATATAAACTATTTCTAATCTGTATAAATGTATAAGACATATTAACAGAGAAGGCTCCCCAGTTTTTTTTAATAAATTATAACTATGCTGTTGAATATATAATTTCATAGTATATAATTACATGGCACATGTAACTAGCAATTGTGTCTTTCCACAGGAATAAGAGTTCCTTGAGTATGAAGGGTGTGTTTTCCATCTCTCTGTGTCTTATAACTAAGAAATAAAACAAGTACTAATTGCATCTGTAGATTCGCATCAATAAATGCTAATAAAATCTGCTACAAACTTGCTGTGATAAGATAAACTCATTAACAATTTTTACTCATTAAAAATGCTAAAAGCCAGTTTGGTTAACAACTCTAGTTATGATTTAGTTAATGACTAAAACGTCATTGGTTTTGTATTTAAAAAAGAAAAAAAAATTCATCTTATCTGTGAATTTCTAAACAATCATTAATATTAGGTCCACAAAGAGAAATGCTGATTATTCCGAATGCATAGGAGTGTTTTAAATCATATACATTATCCAAAATGTAAAGTCCTTAATAAAATTAGGCAAGCAGTAAATGAATTTAAAAGTCAGAAGATAATGAAGGTGAGCCAAATGGTTAAGTTCCTTATCTGGAAATCATTCATACAAGTCAGTAGAAAAAGGTAAAAAGCAAATGAAATCTGAACAGGAGTTACAATCGAAAGAAGAAATAAAAGAATATAAAAGTATAAAAGAAGAAATCCAAGAGACAGTCATCATATTTACAAGTCCAAGCTCACCTACAGAGAGATGAAAACAAAACTCTACACAATTTTCAGACTGGCATTTACAGGCATTATTAGTACTTCATACTGAGCTATGAGTAAAAGCAATGTTCTCACACACAGCTGGTAGGGTATGAATCTGTGCAACTTCTTGGAGGGAAAGATGACCATTTCAGTTAGTACTTACTTAAAATACTCATGTCTTTCAGTTCATAAATAGAGATATACTTTTTCATTACTGTAAAACATGGAATAACCAGAGTCTATTGGCATGCACTGTCTATGAAATCAACTTTCCGAAGTGTATAGAAAAGCAATGGATGGACTTCACAAAATTAAACAACATGTTAAGTGCATCTTGTGCTACAAAACTTAGAACGTGATGCACGCATTAGTCACAAAACTGGCATTTTCATATTATTAAAAAAGCTAACTCTATTTCTAGGAAAGTTCCCTTTGAAGTTCTAGAAAAGTAAAAAAGAAAATGTATTTGGAATTTTTAGTACGTTAGCATTTAGTATTTGGAACTGAGTAGTCTAAATTCTGAAAATTA
Organism: Erinaceus europaeus; assembly: GCF_950295315.1. Classification (NCBI taxonomy): domain Eukaryota; kingdom Metazoa; phylum Chordata; class Mammalia; order Eulipotyphla; family Erinaceidae; genus Erinaceus; species Erinaceus europaeus. Next base: position 93,455,681 of record NC_080173.1, read on the forward strand.
GAAGAGACTTTTCCCATTTGCTTAGCTACACAGAAGAATGGATTTGCTCCTATTACCCACATTTAGAATTGTCTCCAGAAACAGGCTTTCATTTGAAATGAATGCCAGAGAAGAGACAGAGGAAAAAGCACTCACAGGGAATTATGGGGTTTCCATGTCTCTGTGTTGAGATATTTCTCTGTGAAGAAACATCAGTGTTCTGGAACTATTCCAGTAATTACTATTCTGTACTTATTTACCATAAACTGGTTTCTAAGTACTTTTTTGTTTTTGTTATTAAAGGTCTTTGCATTTATTTATTTATTTTCCCTTTTGTTGCCCTTGTTGTAGTTATTATTGTTGTTGTTATTGATGTCGTCGTTGTTAGATAGGACAGAGAGAAATGGAGAGAGGAGGGGAAGACAGAGAGGTAGGGGAGAAAGACAGACACCTGCAGACCTGCTTCACGGCCTGTGAAGGGACTCCCTTGTAGGTGGGGAGCCGGGGGCTCAATCTGGGATCCTTAAGCCGGTCCTTGTGCTTTGTGCCACGTGCATTTAACCTGCTGTGCTGCCGCCTGACTCCCTGTAAGTACTTTTCTGGTCTTTTTTTTTTTCAGACAGGAAAAAAAAAAGGAGAAAGAAGAAGAGAGGTGTCACAGTGCCAAAACTTCCCTCAGTAGTGTGTTCAAGTTCTCCCACTTGGTATAGACAGGTGTTTTGCCAAGTGAATTAGCTGACTGGCATTTAGATAGATATTCAACCCCCTCAGAAGTCCACATGACTATTCTCTATGGACAGAACCATGTTTTTAGCAAAATCTTCAGAGTGGGATAGCAAGCATCCTAACTAATTCAGTTTGAGCATGATGCACTCACAAGCAATATTAGAATTTAAAAAAAAAGCTATTTAAAGGGCTCCAAGGTCAAGAAAACTGATACGAATGACTACAAAAGATACAAAACTTCTCTCAGAACTTCCTTCAAGTAAGATCTCAGCATGCAGACATAGTTCTCATAAAGAGCCACATTCTGAGGGCATTGAAAACCCAGAATCTGTAATCCAGCTGCAGCATCTATCAGTATATAAGCATATCCACATTGGGTCTTTGAAGGAGAAAATACAGTAAAAAAAATAATAAATAAAGGATAGAAAGAAAGAAAGAAAGAAAGAAAGAAAGAAAGAAAGAAAGAAAGAAAAGAAAATGAGGTCAAGCTGGGATTTTTCAAGCTAAGTTAACAGCTCTAAATGAGAGGGTATGAATTTTAAGCTTTCCATTGTGTGAAAAAAAAAATCTGCCAGGGGCTAAACTTTGTTGTTGGATTGGCCTCAACAAGCAAGACTGGGTCGCTGGGGTAGGAAAGAGTGAAGGAAGAAAGGGAAGAAAAATGTGGCTTCCTGTGGTTTTATGAGGGTCACTTCAGCCTTAGGAAGTAGGGACATTGGGAGTGACTAAATTTATGCAAATGTAATGCAAGGTTTCAGAGAGAATTTGTTCAGTTACTTCATTAGCACTGAGGCCAAGGGCAGTCCAGAGCTAATGCAAAGTAGATCTGAGGATTTCCTTTTGTTTGCTTCCAGGTCTTCAGGGCAGTGGGAGTCAAGGGGTGAAAAGGAGGACAGTGGTGTCCTTGAAAGAGAGCAGAACCTGTGAGCTCTCCCAAGCCCTTTTGGCTTGAATACCAGCCTTTGTCTCCTAAGGGCCATTGCCTGGCTCCCCAAGAGTCTGAGTAATGAAGCAGTTGATTAAGACCTCATTAAAAGTTCATTGACATTCATCAAGATTGGGGCCATCACAGCAGCCCAGTGAGATGGAGAGAAGATGGGACCAAGGAGTTGTAAAATCTGAGTTTGAATGCCCTTTCTAGGCCCCTTTGTTTTATTTTATTGGGTTTTTGGTTGTTTTTTTTTTTTATCTCTTAGGAAGCCAGTTTTCTTGTTTTTTTTAAAAATAACTCCTGTATTGCTATGAACAAGTACTTTGAAAGGTTTAGATGTTGTACTTCTTCATTCTTGCTGTCTACCCCTTTCCTGTCTTCATCTGTTTGTGATATGTCTTTTACAAGCAATCTAGGACGTTATTTCAATCAGCTCTGCGTTGTTAGTGTTCCTGAGAAAGAAAAGGGCTCTGAGAAACATAGTTAGGTAATAAGTGAATGTCTAATAGGTTGGTGACAGGGATAAGAGTCTCTGTGAATCTGAAAGTACCTGTGCAAGCCACTGGACCTCAAAAAGAAAAAAGAAATGTAAAATGCTTAAAGCCTTGCTAGGCTGTTCATCACATATTGTTCAAAGAATATTCAAAGATGAAAATTACATTCAGGTGCAGCTTTGTGCCCAAATTCAAGATGGCGGTCTCAGTTTTGGGACCAAAACACAGCAGCAAATTCCAGAATGTATCCCACAGAGCACCTCATTCTTCCAAATGTTGGCATTCTACCATAAGAGTAGGGATCTGAGAATGCTGTACTTCTCTCCATCCCCAAGAAATTCAGTATTATGAGGGACCACTTATAGGCATTTATTTATTTATTTATTTATATTTTTATTACTGATTTAATATTGATTTACAAAATTACAAGATAATGGGTACAACTCCACTGCTGTTCCCACCACCAGAGTTCTGTATTCCCAATGCTTCTATTATAAGGTACAGCAGTTCTCCTAAGGTTGCATATGTGAGTTAACTGTTATTTCTACAACCATTGTCTACCCTTGAAAATATTTGCCCATTTTTTTCCATGGTTCCAGCTTTTCTTCCTTTCCAAGTCACACATACATCCATTACTACATCCAAATGTCCCTCCTTTTATTCTCTTCACTCTCTGAGTCCTGATAGAGTTGGAGTTCAGAGCCCTCCTGTCATCTTCCCCCTATCATTTCTCTTCTATTGAGAGTCTGACACAAAAGTATTTTTTAATAATTTTTTTAAAATTATTTTTTAATAATTCTGCACTGGGAGTGCAGAAGCTGGGAGTTCTGGCTTCTGTAATTACTTCTCCACTGGACATGGGCATAGACAGATTGATCCATACCCTCAACCTGTTTCTATCTTTCCCTAGTGGGGTAAGGCTCTTGGAGAGGCGAGGTTCTGGGACACACTGGTGAGGTTAACTGCCCAGGGAAGTCAGGATGGAATCATAACAGCATCTGAAACTTGGTGGCTGAAAGGCGGTCAGATAGGTGATTTACAGTCAACAATATTTATACACCTTTCCCATATTTGTGAGCTCTTTGGAAAATAACTAAAATATGCCTACTAACTATCTACAAAATGGAGACCCCCCCCCAACTCTTCATCTGAACTATTCCAGCCTTTAGGTTCATGATTAATCAACAATGTGTTTGGCTTTATATGTTAACTCTTTTTTCAGCCACCAGGTTCCAGATGCTACCATGATGTCAACTGGACTTCCCTGGGCAGATGAACCCACCAATGTGTCCTGGAGCCCCACTTCCCCAGAGCCCTTCCCCACTAGGGAAAGAGAGAGACAGGCTGGGAGTATGGATCAACCTGTCAATGCCCATGTTCAGTAGGGAAGCAATTACTGAAGCCAGACCTTCCACCTTCTCTGCATCCCATAGTTACCCTGGGTCCATACTCCCAGAGGGATAAAGAACAGGAAAGTTATCAGGGGGAGGGGATGGGATATGGAGTTCTAGTGGTAGAAATTGTGTGGAGTTGTGCCTCTCTTTTATAGTCTTTTTCAGTGTTTCCTTTTTATAAATAAAATTTTTTTTAAAAAGATACAAAACAGGAGAAAATGATTAATGAACAGGGACCAAAACGTAGGAATAGAACCAACGAAACTAAGGATCTTAGTGTAGAAAGAAGCACCAGTGATATTTTAAAGAAAAGGCTTCCCCAAGATAGTCAGATACACTCCCCATGTGGTCCAAGACAGAGTTTGACCATCTATGTCAATTTAGTGTGTGGGTTATTTTTTTATGAGATCAACAAAGTCCCTGTGGACTCAACAGAAACTTTCACCATTCCCTTAGAATAATGGAAATGGGGTTATTGTCCATATTTACATTTTATACCAAAAATAATTTTTCTTTGGGACAAAACTGTCTTTCTGGAAGGGCAGACACCTGATTTCAAAGCACCTGGTCTTTGCCCTTTGAGATCGCCTTCGCTGTTCTTGAAACCCTAGGCCTCTATCCTATTATTTTAACACTTACTTTTATTTATTGCATATGAGAAAGACAATTGAACATGAGACAATTTAACATAAGAGAAAAGGGGAGAAAGAAGCTAGAACACAGCTGCAATACCAGAAATCTCAGACATGAAAGCCTACCAGTTAAGCTGCTTCCCCAGCTACCCCTATCCCATTCTTTTTCCCCCCCTGGGAAATTCTCAATTTTCTTTTCTTTTTTTATTAGTGACTTAATATTGATTTACAAAATTGTAGAATAACAGGGATATAATTCCACATCATTTCCACTACCAGAGTTCTGTGTCCCTATTCCTTCCATTGGAAACTGGTTCTCCCAAGGTCACAGATATGAGTTGACTATTACTTCTATAACTATCTGTCTGTCTATCTATCTATCTATTTATCTATCTAATTTTTGCCATTTTTTTCTATGGTCCTGCCTTCTCTTCCTTTCTAAGTCATGCCTATACCTGTTACTGCTTCTGAATATCTTTTTTTTTTTTCCCTCTTCTCTTTCAGGTTCCTGGTGGTTTGGAATAATGTTTCTTCTACTCTGAAGGTATGGACCAAAATTCTTTAGGGGGTGCAGAAGGTGGAAGGTCTGGCTTCCTTAACTGCTTCTCCACTGGACATAGGCATTTGCAGGCTTATCCATACCCCCAGCCTGTTTCTATCTTTCCCTACTAGGATAGGGCTCTGGAGAGGTGAGCTTAACATTGGTGAGGTTGTCTGTCCAAGGAGTTTAGGATGAAATCATAGTAGCATCTGCAATTTGGTGGCTGAAAGGTGGTAAGATATAAAACAATACAACATCATAAAGTGCCTAATCAAATAGTTTCTACTTAGACCTAGATACCCTTCTCACCTACCTCCTATTGCATGTCCCTCAATCACTCCAAAGCTAACCTTGTCAGACAAAGTAAGGACTACAAAAGCTGAATAAGGGCAAGAGACTGGCATACTTTAATGATGACTCTTTAATCACTACCAAGGCCACCACATTACCTGGGGCCCTAGTGAGGAAGTCCTGGGATTCTCACACAGACATGATGGGCCTAGACCTCTAACAGATCCCTCTCACCACTCGTCATCTCCATCAGGAACAACACAATGGACCACTCTGTGGGCCCCTATAGGATCTGGCCCTGAATGTGGATCAGCAAGGGTGGGGAATGGGAGGTTGATAGCACACTCTGTCTATAATCTGAGGATGATGGGTCCTGAAATTGGCACAGCCTAGAATATTCCTAGCCATGACCACAGAATGCCAGATCAGACCTACAGGGATTCAGAGGTTACATAGGCTCCTGTGCTGAATACTGCCCCCAGATCAAATTTATGGGATTTACAGTTAACAATATTTATATAATTTTCCCATATTTTGGAGCTACTCTCTTCCCTGATTCAGATTAACTATGACACCATCACCCAGGACAATAACCTAGGTCCACCTGCATGTTACATTTCAGGCTCAGGAAAAAACTAGTAGGGTCATGGGCCCCTTGGAATATACCTAAAATAGACTAACTTTTCCCAAAATCTTCATCTGCTATATTCCAGCCTTTAGGTTCATGATTAGTCAACAATTTGTTTGGCTTTATATCTTAACTGTTTTTCAGCCACCAGGTTCCAGATGTTATGTCAACCTGACTTTGCTGGGCAGACAACCCCACCAGTGTATCCTAGAGCCCCACCTCCCCAGATCCCTTCCCCACTAGGGAAAGAGAGAGGCAGGCTGGGAGTATGGACCGACCTGTCAACACCCATGTTCAGCAGGGAAGCAATTACAGAACCAGACCTTCTACCTTCTACATCCCATAATGGCCCTGGGCCCATATTCCCCAGAGGGATAAAGAGTGGGAAAGATATCAAGGGAGGGGATTGGATATGGAGTTCTGGTGGTGGGAATTGTGTGGAGTAGTGCCCCTCTTATCCCATGGTCTTGTCAATATTGTCATTTTATAGGTAAAAAATTTTTTAAAATACTAAATCTATTCCATTAAAAAAGCAATACAAAATGTATAATAAATAGGAACCAAAACATAGGAGTAGAGCAGATGAGTATAGATATTTTAGGGTGGAAGGAACCTAGGAAGTCAATTTTAGGTATGTTCCTAAGGCCCCATGACTTTGATAATCTTTGCTACCATGAGGTAGACTAAAAATATTGTCTGAGATGATGGTGTCAAAATTGAGAATAGAACCTGAAAACTGAATTAGGACAGAGAGTAGCTCCAAAACTTGAAGAAAATATATAAATGCAACTAACTCTTTGCCACATCCATCTGACCCAGGGCCCATATCTATTCATATTTAGCGCAGGAAGTCTATGTAACCTCTGAGTCCCTGTCAGTCTGAGCTCACAGTCCATAGTCACAGCTAGGAATATTCTAGGCTGCACTCATTTCAGGACCAGTCTTTCTTGAGTTGCAGAGTAGGCTGACCCAACCTCCCTTCAGAGAATGAGGCATTCCTTACCATTGCTAGTTCCTAGTGATGGTTCAGTCCTGAAGAAGCCTACAAGAGGCTTTATAATGACATTCCTGATGGAAGTGACCGGTGATGTTGGAGAGAGGGATCAACAAGAGATGTAGATCCATTATATCTATAGGGAAAGCCAAGGATTCCCTAACTATGGCTCAAGGTGATGGGGTGGCCTGGGGCTGACCAAAAAGGCCATCGCTAAGTGAATCAGTCTCTTGCCCTTTTCCAGCTTTTCTAGCCCCTTGTTTAGCTGATGAGCTTAGACTTTCTCCCAGTTGTTAAAGTCAGCTGAGGTAAAGAACAAACACCTCATCACAGACCCCTGCAGCGTCAAACCGGCTTTGACCTAGCACATTATGATTGGGCCCTCCTCAATCGCTATCGAACTGGCCATGGCCGGTGCGACGCTATGTTCCATCGCCGGGGAGCCAGAGACGACCCGAACTGCCCTTGCGGCTCCAGACAGACTATGACCCACATAGTCAACGACTGCCACCTCTCCAGATTCAAAGGAGATCTCGAAACTTTACATCAGGCTCAACCTGACACTATTGACTGGCTACGGAAGAAGGGCAAATGCTAGAAGAAGAAGTTGTTAAAGTGTTTATATAATTTTTATCGGAGGATGAATGAGTTACAGTGCAGTTGTTGACACATGTGAATTTTCTCATCTCCCCATGAAACTTTTTTTGCATAACATTCTCCTCCACAACTTAGATACTCTTACCTACATAATCATGCAACAAGACCCCAAGGTTTACTTCACCCCTTTCCTCCACAGAGTCCTTTGCCTTGGTGCAACTTAGCCCCTCTTAAGAGTCTTTAAAGTTAGGAGTCGGGCGGTAGCGCAGCGGGTTAAGTGCAGGTGGCGCCAAACGCAAGGACCAGTGAAAGGATCCCGGTTTGAGCCCCCAGCTCCCACCTGCAGGGGAGTCACTTCACAGGCAGTGAAGCAGGTCTGCAGGTGTCTATCTTTCTCTCCTCTTCTCTGTCTTCCCCTCCTCTCTCCATTTCTCTCTGTCCTATCCAACAACAATGACATCGATAATAACTACAACAATAAAATAACAAGGGCAACAAAAGGGAATAAATAAATAAATAAATATTTTTAAAAAAGAGTCTTTAAAGTTTTCCTAGTCTCACACTGCCTCCAACCTCAAGCAGTCTTTCACCCTTTCTTTGAGACCTATAAATAATATCTTCCCTTGGTTATGGGCAGGGGGTAAAGGTGTTCCTTTGTCTTTAGTTAGTCTCATGATTCAGTAGATGACATAAACTCCATGTCTGACTCCTCCATTTAAAGCCAGGTTTCTGGGGAAAATCAACACTTTTCTCTCCTGCAGAAAAACCATACTTTTCCATTTTGTTATGCTTGTTGATTTTGTAGATTTATAATGTTCTGCTTCAGAGATCAAAATCTAGTGAATGGATTCTTTATCCTCTGAATCCTTCCTACCAGAAGATGTATGCTGTGGAGAGCCCCAGTGGGCTGTACTGTTTGCTGGTATGGACAGAAGCAGCATCTACAGAAAGAGGGATTAGAGGCTAATGGTGTTGGCCTTCTTCAAGGCCAATTAGCACTGTTCCTCCCAAGTGCAGAGTAAATAAAAGACATAGGAATCAGATGGAGATAAACATTAGTTTAGTCGTGAATGAAATTAGATTAACAACTCAGGAAGAAGAATAACTAAATGAACTTACTATGGTTTTGCTCCCAAATCCAAAATCTGTTCCTCTGCTCATGTTCCTGTGGTCACAGACATACCTTGAAGTCCAGAAGCCTTGGCTAGACTGTTACTCCAAGAAGAAGAATAAAGAGGAGGAAGAGAAAGAGAAAGAGAAAGAGAAAGAGAAAGAAAGAGGAGGAGGAGGAGGAGAAGAACAATGAGAGGAGGCTTGCATTCTTTGAAGAGGCTTCTTCCAATAGCAGTACATTAGGAACACTGTATTCTTTTTGTCTTAACTATTTTATTATCTTTACTCATTGAATAGAGACAGTCAGAAACCAAGAGGGTTGGGAAAGAGAGACAGAGAAATACCTGCACACTGCTTCATGACTCACAAAGATTTTCCCATGCAGGTAAGGACTGGGAATTTAAATTCAGGTCCTTGAGCATTATGACATGTGTGCTCAACCAGGTGCACCACCACCCAGGCCCTGAACATTGTATTATTCAAAAGTCATCAAGTAGGTCTTTCTTCTCCCTTTGGAAAGAAAAAAATAATGAAGGAAGTAAAATGTGGTAAATTTCCATAAAATATGAAAAGTCAAAAATGAGTCCTAAAATGTGAAATTAGAAAAACACTCATTTCAGTGCCAGAATAGAATCAAAGTTAAGTTTTGAATTTAGTTTGTTAGCATCTCATTTCAATATATTTGCATGTATAGTCACTTAGATTCTCTGTGAAGCTCTCTTTAGCTTGTACTCAAGGTGTTGTGTTTCCTGGTATGTAACACGACTTCCATTTTTCTCTTCAGAGTCTACTCTCTCTTTTTCTCCACCTACTCTCTGATACATTGAGAAAGGAAGCTCTGGGTTCTTCTTCTCCATCTGGACAAGAAACCAAATTAACATCAGACAGATTAGTGAAGGAAAGGGACAAATTTAATAATACATATATAAAGTATCTACATGGTTGTAGATTCTAAAAATGAATTGAGTGAACGGAGGGTGTATGTCCTGATCTAAGGAATGGGACATGGTAGCAGCCTCAAAGAGAGGATACGGGAGCTCACATGACAAGCAGATAAAAACACCAAGTTGCAGATGCTACCACAATGCCATCCTGATTTTCCTGGGCAGACAACCTCACCAATATGTCCTAGAACTTCACCTCCAGACCTCTACCCCACTAGGGAAAGAGACAAACAGGATGGGGGTATGGATCCACATGCCAACACCTATGTCCAGCAGAAAAGCAATTACAGATGCCAGAACTCCCAACTTCTGCACCCCAGAAAGAATTTTGGTCCATACTTCCAGAGACATAAATAATAGGGAAACTTCCAGTGGAGAGGATGGGACACAGAACTATGTTGGTGAGAAATGTATGGAATTATTCCCCTGTTATATTATAATCTTGTTCTTCTAGCGTTTGCCCTTCTTCCGTAGCCAGTCAACAGCGTCAGGTTGAGCCTGATGGAAAGTTTTGAGACCTCCTTTGAATCTGGAGAGGTGGCAGTTGTTGACTATGTGGGTCATAGTCTGTCTGGAGCCGCAGGGGCAGTTTGGGTCATCTCTGACTCCCCAGCGATGGAACATAGCAGCGCACCGGCCATGGACTGTTCGATAGCGATTGAGGAGGGCCCAATCATAACGTGCTAGGTCAGAGCCTGGTTGACGCTTGCAGGGGTCTGTGATGAGGTGTTTGTTCTTTACCTCAGCTGACTGCCAACTCTGTTTCCAAGAGTCTGGAACAGAGAAGTTCAGTGTAGGCGTAGGGGACCAGATTGGGTGACGAGACGTCAAGCGTCGGACAGGGTGGGCGAAGATATCCGTGTATATTGGTAGGTCCGGTCAAGCGTAGACGTGGGAAATGAACTTAGATGATGCCGCATCCCGACGAATATCTGGCGGGGTGATGTTGCTAAGAACTGGCAGCCATGGGACCGGGGTGGAACAAATGGTTCCAGAAATTATCCTCATGGAGGAATATAATTTGGAATTGACCTAGTGGACATGGGGGCTACGGAAGCATACTGGGGCACAGTATTCTGCAGTGGAATAGCATCATGCCAGAGAGGATGATCGTAGTGTGGAAGCGCTCGTGCCCCATGAGGAGCTGGCCAGTCTTGCAATGATGTTATTCCTCGCGCCCACCTTTGCTGCAGTTTTTATGAGATGTTATAATCTTGTTAATAATTATTAAATCACTAATAAAAATAAAAAAACCTCATGTGACAAAAACCAGATGCTCTATGATTAGATGCTTGCCTTGTCATATAGATAGGTTTCTTCTATAGTTATTTCTGGTTTAAAAAAAGAAGAAGAAGAAGAAGAAGAAGAAGAAGAAGAAGAAGAAGAAGAAGAAGAAGAAGAAGAAGAAGAAGAAGAAGAAGAAGCCCCTTCATTCTAGGTTAAATCCCAAATTTTCATTCTTCTAAATAAATCTGGGTCAAATAAGAAAAGTTCTTTTGAGTCTGGAGGGTGGGGGAGGGTGACTCAGTTAGCCTTAATTTAAAATAATCCGCAAGCTAACTTGAGATGTCTTTGGAAAATCCTATGCTAATGTTTTGAGAAGGTCTACCCTTCACTCACGTTCACCGTATCAATGAACTCCATTGACCCAAGATTTCCACTTGGGTTTGGCCAATGAGGAAATGAAGTGAGGGCATCTATTCTTCTACCACCATTCATACAGGGGCAAAGGAAGCTGTCTGGTTCCCAGGTACAAAAAACAGCACAAACCCTGTTAACCTCCCCCTACTACGTTCTAACAACTACCTTCTCCCCAATCCCTTCAAGTCAAAGACCAGTAACCCATGTGCCATTTCTCGACCCATCATATACCTTTACTGAACTCTTCAAATTACCTAATGTGAGTAGTAGATCTACTTCCTGTGTGGAAACTGACTGACACATGTGGTTAGGCTAATTTCATAAGATAAACTGGAAAGTCTGCTATTTTTATCTATGCTTTGGAACATAGTGAATATTTCAAGAATTTTCTATTCTTTGAAGGTCAGGCAACTCATCTTTCATGCCCCCTCCTCCTAGTACTTTAGAGATGGGATAGTTCTCTGACAAATGTTTAAAATTTTTCTCATGGTTATTGCTTTATTTAGATTTCTCCTAATGTCAAGTTCGATAACAAATAACTTCCTAGAAAAATCCTTCATTTCCCTAAGCACTTCTAATTTTATTATTAGTATGCGATTATTTACAGAATCGTCTTATACTGTTTGTAGCCACTTACGTTCATCTTCCCTGTCTCACTCTTAATGTTACATAGCTTTTCCCTTCTTAGCTTGATCAAGCATACTCCAAATGTGTTTGTTTTCTTCTTTAAAATCCTATTAGTTTTTTAAATACTCATTGCAACTCCCTAAGTTGATATACTGACTCACTACTATATGAGATCTAGAATATGAAAAATATAACAAAGAAAATTGTGTATATGTGAACCTGAAGGCTTAGGAGAAAATATTCAAAGAAGCATCCGGGCAGCTTGGTGGCACATCTGGTTAAGCATACATGTTACCATTGGCAAGGACCCAAGTTCAAGCCTCCATTCCTCACCTTCGGTGTGTGTGGAGGGGATGCTTCATTAAGTACTTGATGAAGCAAGTACTTAAGGTGTCTCTCTGTATTTTTCCTTCTCTGTTTTCCCTCCCTGTCTCAATTGGTCTCTATCTTATCAAGTAAAGGAAGAAAAAAAAAAGACCACTGGGAGTAGTGGCTTCATCATGCAGGCACCAAACTCCAACAATAATCTTGGTAGAAAAATTGAAAAGAAAAGGAAAAGAAAATAAAATGAAAAAAAAAAAGAAGAAAAGATGGGATGGGATGAGAGAAGAGAAGAGGGGAAGAGAGAGAAGAGAGGAGAGGAGAGGAGAGGAGAGGAGAGGAGAGGAGAGGAGAAGAGAAGAGAAGAGAAGAGAAGAGAAGAGAAGAGAAGAGAAGAGAAGAGAAGAGAAGAGAAGAGAGCAGCAGTAGACAGCATAATGGTTATGCAAAGAGACTGTCATGTCTGAGTCCCAGGTTCAATCCCCAGAGCTGAGCAGTGCTCTGTTGAGAAAGAGGGAAAGAGAGGGAGAGAAGTAGAGATTGAACAAACAAACAAACAAACAAACAAACTTGATACCAACAGTTTTGATAGTCTAAAAATGACTAATAAGCTGAGGCACATTTAGATGGTGTATAATTTATATTATGCTCTACAGAATGCCAATTAGTGAGATGCCGTTCTTAAAATACAGCTTAATGAATATCAAAAACATGATGTGGAGCAAATCACAGAGACCTTTTACAATATAATTCTATGTCCACAATTATGGAAGGAGATACTTATCTGGTAAAAATTATTAAGATAAAGAATATTAAGGGAAAGTCAGGAAAATGACAAAATTGAAGAAACAAAAAAAATGGAGCAGATTATAAGGTTCATCAAGAAATTTGTGATATGCTCCTTCTTCATAAAGTGTTGAGGGATCTTCCTTAATTGTTTTTTTTTTCTTTTCTTTCCACTGCATGGTATCTTCAATGTCCTATTAATACATGGTTTGCACCTTCACATAGTTACTTTAGGAAGCGTGATAAATATCCGTATTCCTTGGGCATGAGATGAAGTCTCCAGTTGAAGGAGAGAAAGTTCTACAATGTCTCCTTCAAATGTACCCCTTAAATTTCAGCAATCTGATCGTCTGCAGCATTTTAGTCCGATCCTGTGATTGTAGATATTTCATTGCACTGTGATCATTTTGATACATTATATTTTCATGCATAAAATTTTATGATGGCATATCTTTATTGGACAGCAGGCCCTTTAGCAATGAAAACAATGCCTTTACATGAGTATTGCTTTCCGAGTTGAATTTGATTCTGTCTGACATCAATATTATTTATTCTTCGGCTTTGTTTTATTTAAATTACCTCATCTCTTTTTTTGTTTTTTGCTTTTTTAATATTTATTTATTTTCCCTTTTGTTGCCCTTGTTGTTTTATTGTTGTAGTTATTATTGTTGTTATTGATGTCATTGTCGTTGGATAGGACAGAAAGAAATGGAGAGAGGAGGGGAAGACAGAGGGGGAAAGAAAGGTAGATACCTGCAGACCTGCTTCACCGCCTGTGAAGTGACTCCCCTTCAGGTGGGGAGCCAGGGGCTCAAACCAGGATTCTTACACAGGTCCTTGCACTTTGTGCCATATGTGCTTAACCCGCTGTGCTACTGCCCAACTCCCTCATCTCTTATTTCAACCTTCATGTGTCATTATCTCCTTTTCAGTTTCTTTTCTTCTGGTTTATGCTTTATAAGATTTTCCCTTTTCTTAGAATGTGTTTAATATGTTGCACCCTTCTTCCACTGGTAAAGGGAAATGTATACATTTATAATTCCCTACATTTATTTTTTAAATATCCTACATTTCTATTAAATATTAGTTTTAAATATTTTATTAGTTCATTCATTTATTGGATATAGACAGATATATACATAGATGGAAGGCGGAGACAGAGAGGGAGAGAGAAAGATAGACACCTGCAGCTCTGCTTCACCACCTGTGAAGCTTCTCCCCCTACCCAAATCCACTCCCCTGCAAATGGGAACCAGTTGCTTGAGCCCTGATTCTTGAACAAGGTAACATATGTACTCAAACAAGTGTGTCATCTCCTGGCCCCTCTCAGTTCTTCTAGTTAACATTATTAACTTATTGGAAGAACTTACTCTTTCCAGTTCAGTAACATTAAAAATATATTTCTTAAGTCAGAAACAGAAGGATGAATATGGGATGATCTCACTCTCAGGCCGAAGTTGAAAAGCAAGATCAGAAAAGAAAACACAAGTAGAACCTGAAATGGAATTGCCGTATCGCACCAAAGTAAAAGACTCTGGGGTGGGTGGGTGGGGAAAATACAGGTCCAAGAAGGATTCAGAGGACCTAGTGGGGATTATATTGTTATATGGGAAACTGGGGAATGTTATGCATGTACAAACCAATGTACTTACTGTTGAATGTAAAACATTAATTCCCCAATAAAAAAAAAGAAAAAAAAGAAAAAGAAAAAAAATATGTATATATATTTCTTGAGTAAGATGAGGAAAGCAATTTACATTTACTTAGAGTTTTCCCTCCCAGACTGTGTATTTCAGTTTGTACTGGTTATAAACAGATAGTTTAGCATTTCATTTTTCTATTGAATATGGTATTTGAAGTATAAATAACCTGTCATAAAAGAACGCTAACAAGATGACATTTTACCACTGTATCAATAGGAGTTGTTTGGACTTTATACCATATTTTACTGGTGTCCCTTCATCTATAATGTGTTTTCCTTATTCTTCATTTCTTTTATTTTTAGTAAGTTTCCTACTGAATAGTAAAAATTAGTGCTTAATAATTTTTTAGAAAAATATAGAGGAGCAATAGTCTTTGCGACCATGTACCTGATGTTGATTGGAAACTCTGGTTCATGAGGGTTTTCCCTTAAAATGTCTGAGATAATTTTCTGTGGACATCTCGCAATTAAAATTAATAACAAAGACAGCTATTTTCACTTATGAATAATGAGAGCATTTTTTTTTACTTAACTCATAACAGAGTATTTTTCTCAACTTAGAAAATTTAAATTTAAAGAGTGTGTCTAGATAATGTGACCTTATTGATAATTGTGTCTGCTGAGCATACTAGTCCTGCTTTATTGAAGCACATTTTTTAAAAGTTATTAGTGATTTATGGAATTATAAGATAATAGTAATATAATCCCACATCATTCCTACCACCAGAGTTTTCTGCCTTCTCAAAAAAAGATCATCTTTTTTGCCCACTTTTATTTACTTCTATGGCTCTGCCTCCACTTCCTTTCTACGCCATATTATATCTCTTATTACTTAAAGGGATTATTACTTTTTCCACTTTCCTCTCAGATATGAGGAAACAATGTCTGGCTTCCTCTGGTATTTTCCAGACTTTCTTCCCTCTCAGTGATGGTATAGTAACAGATTCCTGGTCCAGATTTTCCGGGTCTCAGTAGAATTTGGGTTTAGAGCTCTCTAGTCATCTCTCTTCACATTTACCCTCTCTGAGAGTACGGGAGAAAATTATTTTTGGGGAGTGCATAATGATGGAGTTCTGGCTGTAGTTGCTTCTCCACTGGAATGGACATTGACCAAGTGCATCCATAAGCCCAATCTGTCTCTATCTTTCCCTAGTAGAGCAGGGCTCTAGAGAACTGAGGTAAGGTCCATCCAAGATTGGCAGAAAATGGTGAAGTCACCATTTTTAACACTGGTAAGGTCTTCTTCTCAGGAAAGTCAGGATGGAATCATAGTAGCATCTGCAACTTGGTGACTGAAAATCACTAAACTATAAAACAGGAGAAAATGTTTAATAATAAACAGGAACCAAATCGTAGGAATAGAGCAAATGAGAATAGGTACCCTAGGGTTGGAAGAAGCTAGAATTTCTATTCTAGGTATATTCGTAGGGTCCCAGGACTTTATTAAATTTTGCCTTAGCTTGATAGCTAACATGGAGGTGTACTAGAACTATTGTCTGGGAAGATGGTGTCAGAATAGAGGATAGAATTTGAAAGCTGCGCTAGGGCAGAGAGTAGTTCCCAAATTTGAAAAGTATGTATAAATATAATTAACTGTTTACTATAGTCATCTGACTCGGGGCCCATGTATATATTTGTACTTAGCACAGGAGCATGTGTAACCTCGAAGTCCCTTGTCAGTCTGAGCCCTCAGTCCATAGTCACAGCTGGGAACATTCTAGGTGTACTCATTTCAGGACCAGAATTCCTTGAGTGGTAGAGTAGGCTGACCCAGCCTCCCTTCGGGGAGTGGGGAAGCCCTTATCATTGCCAGTTTATAGAGAGAGTAAGGTCTTGGAGAAGCTCACAAAAGGGCTAATGATGACATTCCTGATGAGACTGGCCAGTGATGGTAAAGAGAAGAAATGTTTAGAGGCTTAGTTCCATAGTATCTATGAGGGAATCTAAGGGATTCCTTGACTAGGACCTCAGATGATAAGGTGGTCTGTTATTAGCCAAAATGGCCATCATAAAGTGAGCCAGTCTCTTGCCCTTTTCCAGCTTTTGCAGTCCCTTCTTTGTCTGACAAACTTAGACATTCTCCCAGCTGTTAAATCCTTGAACATCACATGTTATATCAGTATTAGTTTACAGAATCAGGCCTTGAATTGTAAAGGAAATAGACCTAGGTTTTTAGTGAGGTCTAAGTTAATGCCAATTTTTTTTTCATCTTCTTGTCTTACAGTTCTAATTAAGGTTGCCATGGGGACACTTGTCTTTTATTTGATATATAATATGTGCCAGCATGTCTCTTGGTCAATTTTACGCAGAAGCATATTTCTCTCACCATTTCTTTTTTTCTAAATTTTTAAAATTATCTTTATTTATTTGATAGAGACATCCCGAAATTGAGAGGGAAAGAGGAGTTAGAGAGGGAGAGAGAGAGAGAGAGACACCTGCAGCCCTGCTTCACCACTCATGAAACCTTCCCCTTGCAGGTGGGGACCGGGGACTTGTACCTGGGTCCCTGTGCACTGTAACATGTGCACTCAACTAGGTGTGCCACCACCTGGCCCCCTCTCTATCATTTCTTAGTTTGTCATTTATTTAGTCTGCTCTTCATGAATTTTTTATTTATATACATAGAGAAAATACATCAGGGGCTGGGTGCTGGGTGGTGGCACACCTGGTTGAGCGCACATGTTACAGTGCACAAGGACCCAGGTTCGAGACCTTGGTCCCCATCTGCAGGGGGGAAAGCTTCACAAGTGGTGAAGCAGGGCTGCAGGTGTCTCTCTGTCTCTCTCCCTCTCTCCCGTTGCCACTCAATTTTTCTCTGTCTCTATCCAGTAGATAAACAAAGAAGATACAAAAATTAAAAACAGAGAAAATGCATCTATCTAAATATATACATATGAGCATCAGAGACCTTGTGTCAAAGTTAGACTGGAATCCTGTATTAACCACTTACTAGCCACGTCAATGTAGGCCAGTTCTTTATCTAAACTTTAGCCTAGTCACTCCAAAATAGAGATAATAACACTAATTATTGTAGGGAGAATTTAGTGAAAAAGTACATGAAAAAAAAAAACAAACAGTGTTTTTTTAAAGTGCCCAACAAGGAGTCAGGCAGCAGCACAGCTCACACACGACCATGAGTGTGGACCCAGGTTCGAGTCTTCAGTCCTCACCTGCAGAGGGGAAGCTTCACGAGCACTTAAGCAGTTCTGCAATTCCCACCACCCTCAATTTCTCTCTGTCCTGTCAAATAACGTGGAAAGGAAAAAGTAAATAGTCACTGGGAGTTGTGGATTTGTAGTGCCAACACCAAGCTCCAGCAGTAACCCTGCTGGCAATAAAAAATAAGTGCCTAATAATGTTAGTCATCAATTGTTATCACTGTGCTGTTGGATTATGAAATATTAGTCAAATTTACTTTGTCCTTATGTGATTATTCCATGAGGCACACTGTGTTTTGTTGTACTTGGCCACCCCAAAACTATAAGCCTTTCTCACGCTTGGGAAAATCTGTAGCATTTTAATCTACGTTCCCCTGGGTGGACGTCAAAATTCACTTTCCCAGGCTCCCTGGAGCTCTGGCACAAACATGTAACCTCAACTACCAATACTATTTATTTACAAGGGATGTCGGATTACATGATACAAAGGCATACGCATCGGTTAAAAGTCATTTCTAGGGAAGGGTGGACACAGGACATAGGGTGGTGGGAATACTGAGGAATTATACTTATTATCTTATAATCTTTTAGTCACTGTTAAATCACTAATAAAAATAATAATATTAGTAAAATCCTTTCTGATGCAAGCAGCAGATGTAACATCCGACTTTCAGTGGTTCTCTAAATTGTTCCAACGGCCAGCTTTAAGAACTAAGAATGGGGAGTCAGGCGGTATCACAGTGGGTTAAGCGCACGTGGCCCAAAGACCGGATTCCGGTTCGAGCCCCAGCTCCCCACCTGCAGGGGAGTCACTTCACAAGCGGTGAAGCAGGTCTGCAGGTGTCTCTCTTTCTCTCCCCTCTCTGTCTTCCCCTCCTCTCTCTATTTCTCTCTGTCCTATCCAACAACAACAACAACATCAATAACAACAATAACTACAAAAATAAAACAAGGACAACAAAAGGTAATAAATATTTTTTTAAACAAAGAACCAAGAACAGTAAGTTGTCTCTGCTCAATAGCAATAGTGTCTCCGTGCTGCTGTTAGCATGTCTTATCCTTTGACCCTCTTGAAGAACAGATGAGGCACCTGATTGTCACTTAATGAATTTGCACCCGGTACCTGCATATAGGGGGAAAGCTTCACGAGTAATGAAGCAGGGCTGCAGGTGTCTGTCTTCCCTCCCATCTCTATCTCCCCTCCACCCTCTTGATTCCTGGCTGTCTCTATCCAATAAACAAAGATAATAAATGAAATATTAAGAGAAAAAAAGAGGTGGGAATGTCCAGAGAGAGACACACCAAGGATGTACAGCACCAAGGAAAGTCCTTGTGAGGAGACAGAAAGAAGACCAACCTCTGTTAAGTTCAGAACCAAGACAAGAGAAGGCAAACCAAACAGAAGTAAGCAAGCGTGCCGACACCGCAGTCTGGGACTGCGAGCCTCTAGAACTGTGAGAACATCAGCTCACACGGGGCTCTGGTATTTTATTCTCACAGTCCTGGCAAACTCTGGCAAATAAACACATTCTCGTTGGCCAATGACTCTTTACATCTTTTTTCTTTTCCTTTTTCTTTTTTTTTATTTTTATTTTTTATTATTATTTTTTTTATTCCCTTTTGTTTCCCTTGTTGTTTTTTATTGTTGTAGTTATTATTGTTGTTGTCGTTGTTGGATAGGACAGAGAGAAATGGAGAGAGGAGGGGAAGACAGAGAGGGGAGAGAAAGAGAGACACCTGCAGACCTGCTTCACCGCCTGTGAAACGACTCCCCTGCAGGTGGGGAGCCAGGGTTCGAACCGGGATCCTTATGCTGGTCCTTGTGCTTTGCGCCACCTGCGCTTAACCCGCTGCACTATAGCCCGACTCCCCTCTTTTCCTTTTTCTTTTCTCCTCATTTTTTTATTCATTATAGGGACCTCACACACACATGCAATTTCTCTGCTTGGGCCCAGTTTTTGTCATGTATAAAGATAGCAGAGAGAGTGTGAGAGAGGGACTGGTAGGGAGAAACAGCTCAAGAGCTTCCAACAGGGCTACTATAGAATTTTCTGCTTGGTGACCAAAGCTTAGACCTGATCTGTGTACGTGGGAAGGCAGGCCCCCTACATGGTATACTATTTTACTACCCGCCCCCAATAATTCTATTTTCTTTTTCTTTATTATTGGATAGAGACAGAGAGAAATTAGAGGGGAGGAGGAGACAGGGAGAGAGAAGGGTGGGGGTAGACAGCATAACAGTTAAGAGAGAGACAGAGAGAGAGAGACCTGCAGCTCTGCTGTGCCATTCATGAAGCTTCCTCTCCCGCAGGTGGGGAGCAGGGGCTTGAACCTGCATCCTTGCACACTGTAATGTGTGTACTTAACCAGGTGTGCCACCACCTGGCCCCAATATTTCTATTTTCTGATTGCATTTGCTAAACATGTCTTGGTTTTCTTTAAGCTAAGAACACTCATTATTCAAATACAGAAATGGTTTTCACTTCTGATATGACTAAGTTCCTTTTGGTTCAACTCTCCCACAGATTACAACTGTAAACCTTCAAATTGTTAAGATCATAAAATATTTCCCAGGTGGGTCTGAGAGCCCACCTGGGAAAGTGCTAGCTTTGCCATGAGCACAGAAGAGGTTCAAATCCAGCCAACGACGACGTCAACAACAACAACAATAATAACTACAGCAACAATGAAAAGCAACAAGGGCAACAAAAAGGGAAAATAAATAAATATAAAAAAAGAAGTTTAAACATCATTAGAACTCTGCTTTGAGGGGGGCTGGACAGCAGTGCATTGGGTTGAGTGCACAACTTACCCTGTGCAAGGACCCAGGTTCAAGTCCCTGCTCCCCATATTTGGGGTGGGGGGGAGGCTTCATAAGAGTTGTGAAGTAGGTCTGCAGCTGTCTATCCTTCTCCCCATCTCTCAGTTTCTCTCTGACCAATAAAATAAAATAAAAAGAAGGGAGGGAGAAAAAGTTACTGGGAGCAGTAGATTCAACTCATTGTGTAGGTATTAAGCTTCGGCAATACCCTTGGTGATAATAAAGGGCAAAAAAATATTGTGCTTTGAGAAATAAATGAAACTATACTCACAATGGAAGAAGAGATTGTTTTCAATAGAAAAATAGCATGAATAAAATAGTCCAAAGAAACTTATAACATTCAAAGATACAGTACATGAAATATTGTATATACATAGTAATAAAAACATACAGGGACTGGAAGGTAGTTCACCTGGTAGAGAATAAATATAAGCATGACCAAGGGCCTGGGTTCAAGCCCCAGGCCACCACATGGGAGCATCTTGAGGGAAGAAGCTTCACCAGCAATGGAAAAGTACTGTATCTCCCCTTCTCTCTATCTCTCTATCCCTCTCTTTGGGCCTCTCTCTCTAGTCCTCTATAAAGTAAATAAAATTTACATTCCCACCAGCAATGTAAAAGGGTTCCTCTGTCCCCACATGCTCTCCAGCATTTGTTGCTGCTGTCCTTTTTGATGTATGCCATTCTTACAGGAGTGAGGTGGTATCTTAGTGTTGTCTTAATTGCCACCTCAACATGCTTCACCTCAGACTGTATCCAGAGACTTCACGTGTGGAATGACAACCCTTCAGCTTCATTACTCGGGTGAGACCTTTCCTTTTATAGTACACTCTAATTTCATCTCAGGTAGTTCACTTTCTAACAAAGTCCCATAACCTAGATATACACCAGTTTCTGTGAGAGAGAGCTTATGTGCACACGTATCCATAAACTACTGCAAAATATATACCTGAAAGCAGAAGTACACTAGAGTTTGCAGTGAGTACCTCCCTAACACTTCCTCTCCACTATTCCAAGCTTGGGATCCATGATTGCTCAACAAATTGTTTGGCTTCATATGTTAACTCTCTTTTCAATCACCAGGTTCCAGATGCCACCAGGATGCTGGCTAGGCTTCCCTGGATTGAAGACCCCACCAATGTATCCTGGAGCTCAGCTTCCCCAGAGACACACCTTACTAGGGAAAGAGAGAGGCAGACTGGGGGTATGGACTGACCAGTCAACGCCCATGTTCAGCGGGGAAGCAATTACAGAAGCCAGACCTTCTACCTTCTGCAACCCTCAACGACCCTGGGTCCATGCTCCCAGAGGGCTAGAGAATGGGAAAGCTACCATGGGAGGGGGTGGGTTATGGGGATTGGGTGGTGGGAATTGTGTGGAGTTGTACCCCTCATACCTTATGCTTTTGTTCACTAATCCTTTCTTAAATAAAAAAATTTTTAAAAAAGTAAATAAAATTTTAAAAATTTAAAAAGTGTCCTACAGGATTGGTAGAACTATGTAGACAACAAGGCTTAGCAATAATCCTGGTGACAAAAAAGGGAGAGAGAAAGACAGAGAGGAAGAGTGAGAGATACATGAATGTCTCAAATAAGGAAGAAAAGAGAGCATTAGCTTTCACAGAAAAACAAACAAACAAACAAAAAAAAGCTCTCTTCCAGCCCCAGTAGTTTGTGACCTAGAACAAGAAGGAGTACAGTGGTGCATAGCCCTTCGAAAGCTAAGAAATATTTCACGGTAAGATGAATAAAATAAATGGGGTAGAACTACTATATACCCATCAACAGTCATTGTCTCTCTACTTGCCTTGTTGTGCCAAAATAAAGCTTGCTTTAAGTTGACCGACCATCTTCCATTTTAAAAAACATACAAATAAACAGGATGTAATGTCAGACAGTATGACAATCCTCTCCAAACAAGGCACAGTTGACAGTCCTGTATGGACATGCCAAGAAAGGGCAAGAGATAGAGAAGAGGAGATATTTGAAGACTACAAAGGCAGTGAAACTGAACACAAAATGCTACTTAATGGCGCTGCATCACATATAATTATTTGCTTGATGTTGATTTTAAGATATTTATTATGCATTTATTCATATTTTTCTTGCCAGCAGGGTTATTGCTGGGGTTCAGTGACTGCATGATGAATCCACTGCTCCTAGTGCCCTTTATTTTTTATTTGTTTTATTTGATAGGAAAGAAAGATATTGAGAGTGAAGGGAGAGGGAGAGAGTATGAGAGACACATGCAGCACTGCTTCACCACTCATGAAGTTTCTCCTCTATAAGTGGGAACCGGGTTTAAACTCCCGCCATTGAACATAGTGACATGTGCTTTCAACTGGGTGTTCTATTCAGGTCAGGAACGACAGGAAGTGCCCAGAGGGACACTGACACTGTTGCACCATGCCAGAACACATGCTTCCCAAGCCTACCTATGTGTCTGGGGGGAAGGAAATGGTGACACAGGAAATGGGAGTGGTAACAGGTGTGGGTGTGGCTTAGAAGGGAGGTGAAGGCGGGGCTAGGGAGTTAATGAACTAGACCTGTGGGCTGGCTTGCTCCCTCCTCCCCTCCCCATGTGTACCCCAACACTTGGATGTTCTTAATTTTTCTGAATAAAATTTAAAATTCTGGAAAAGCATGTGTTTTCCTCAATTCTTGGTTGGCATTATGTGTGATGAACTTTTAAACATGTGGGAACAAACTCAGCTCTTAATTACCCCTAATAACAGTGCCATCATCCATCTCCTTAGGATGCGTATTTTACATTATTAACTGTTTTGACACTTTATTTTAGTCCAGTTAAAAGCATGCAAATCTACTTCCATGTGTAAATGCCTAATGCCATTTCACTTAATGTACATTATTCTGAGTTTACTAAGAATGATCAGTAGACTCCTTAACTTGGTTTGGGGTCATTTTCCTCAGGAGTTAGGAAGAAAAAAGGTGACTATGGAAATAGGGGCCAGGTGGTGGCACATCTGGTTGAGGGCACATGTTGTAATGAGCAAGGACCTGGGTTCGAGCCTGCAGTCCCCACCTGCATGGGAAAGCTTCATGAGTGGTGAAATAATGCTGCAGGTCTCTCTCTCTCTCTCTTTCCCTTTCTCTACCACCCCCATCACTCTCTACTTTTGGCTGTCTCTACACAGTAATAAAAAAACTAAAAAACTATATATATATATATATATGGAAATGATTTAGACAACACAAGCTTTAGGAATGGCCTAAAGACATTCCCAATAAGAGGTTTCAAGTCTATTGTGTGGAGTATGTCAGAGCCCTAGACAACAATATTAAGCCAAAGAAGTTTGTTGGTGAGAAATTGACATGGAAAATCATGGGAAATGGTTTAGTGCTCATTCAACTAGTGTCATGGAAAATATGATACCCAAGTTCTAATTTGCTCGATGAGCTATCTGAAATTCAAGCTTGTAGCCTGGGATCCAGTCAAACTGACGAGGTTGGCTAATACTGGTGAGATATGGTTCAAAGATATTTCTGACTCAACAGTACTTCAAAGTGTCTTTCCTGTCATCTGTAAGGTCTTTTGAGTTTCCCTGATTCCAAGGCCTGAAGGTAGGGACCCAGTTTTGCAATATCCATCAAACTCCCCTGTCTGCTCAAACTCATTGTGCACTAAAGCTTAGTTGTAGGTTAATAACATTAACAACAAATAATAATAAGTAATCACTACTCAATTTGGGGAAATCTACACTTTAAGATCTTCCAGACCAGCTCCTTTTGCATTTCGCATCTAGTGATATTTTTCTCAGCATTGTTACGTATTCTAATTCACTTCTTGTCACTCTTAGGTTTGCCACCACAAAATTGTTGTTTTCTGATTTCCTCTTTTTAATTTGACACTGTTTTGTTTTGTTTTCATTCAATTTCATTTTATTTTTAGAACTTACATTTTATAGATGTAGTGTCATCATGAATCTTATCAAAACATCAGCTGGAAGGTGTTTTTTCTGAAGTTCTCTTCATTTCAAAATGTAACTGTCTTTGAAAAGAGCACCTTGACTGTTGACATGTTGATCTGGAGTGGATGTGATTTATGCTTGTTTGTCCCAATGTTTTAAATGATAGTGACCTAGTATTTGGAGTACACATGACTTTTTTTTTCAACATTATCTTTTTAATCTTTTGCAAACATAGAAGAAAACAGCTATTCAAATTTACTTTGGAGAGACCCAGCAACACACTAAAAGGACATTGTAACCTGTGATCACAGAAGTATTCTTTCATGTTTTTTGTGGTAGTGGGATTTATCTACCCAACAACCCCAAGCCTGTGCCATCACTTCTCTCTAGAATCCATTTCTGGTTGCATCTCTGTTTTTTTGTTGACAGGAGCCATGTACAGAAAGTGATCTTTGGGAATTGCTGCTTGATATCCAATGCCAGATGCTTGTTCTAGAGACAGAAGTAACATAAATTCCAAACCTTCTCCCCCATGACCACAGAGCTTAATGGTCACCTTGTTCATCAGTCATTTTTCATCTCCATCAGAAACTATTAAAGGGCACAGTACATGCATTCACCCCTTTAAGGGTCTGTTCTTTCACACATGCAAGACATATATTAGCTGAACATTCTCTTGGAAGAAGTGAGTATGGAGAAAATGTGTTTCGGGATTCATCATATTTGATGGCATACTATGCAGGGAGAAGTCTTTCTTTATTTCTAAGTAAATGTGATAACACAAACAAATTTAGAGTTAAAGTGCTCATGGAATTAAACACGTGGCCAAGTCATAGTCTCTACTCGGTTATGATTGACAGCATACACAGGATTGTGTCTTGCCAGAAACTTTCCTCAGAAAACAACTATCTTACGGTTCTTTAACCTTGTCATTTTAGCGACCCTAGTTAGATTCCCACTGCTACAGAGATGATGAGCATGTGATCCACACTGCTACACACACACACTGGTCTAGAGACAAACCCTCGAATCAGATTTTGTCAGTCACAGAGTGGTTCCCAGAATCTGGTTTGACAGCGAGTATCAGAAAGGATGCAAGTCTGATGCTTTACCAGTTGAGCATTTCTCCAGTCAGAAAGGGTGCTTCAGGGGTCAGGTGGTGGCACCCCTGGTTGAATGCACATTACAAGGTGCAAAAACCCGGGTTTGAGCCTCTAGTCTCTACCCGCAGGGGGAAAGTTTTGTGAGTGGTGAAGTAGTGCTACAGGTCTCTCTCTCTTTCTCTCTCCATCTCTCTCTCTCTCTCTCTCTCTCTCTCTCTCTCTCTCTCTCTCACACACACACACACACATACCTATTGCCCCCTTTCCCCTCAATTTCTGGCTGTATCTATCTAATAAATAAATAAAGATAATACAAAAAAATATTAAAAAGAAAGAAGACTGCTTCCCTTTCTGTGGAGTCAGAAACCTAAAGATTGGTAGCTGCTAGTGACTATCTTGGAGTCCTGTGAAGGAAGAAAGTTTCCTAGATGAGGCTACTATTTCTAGGAGATATTGAGACAAGACAGAATCCAGTCATTGTTAAAGGTCTGTGACCTTATACATTTGTACAAAACAAAACAAAACAAAAAAAAAAGAAAAGAAAAGAGACATAAATACCCTCTCCAGTCTCTCCTCCTATATTCCCCCCCCCCCCTTTTGCTCTCTATTGCACTCACAGCACTTCTAACAGAAGATGTGTGGGAGTTCTTCCCCACCTAGGGATTCTCTGAAATGTCAACAGAGTCCCCTACAACTGAGCTCCACGTCAATACTATCTCCCTGGAAAGACAGCCAGAATGATTTTTGCAACCTTCCTTTGCTTTTGCACTGAACTCTTACCAGTGCCTTTAAGGTTTATAGTATGTTTACTGTTGCACAAAGATTTCCAGTACTTCCAAATTAAATTCTAGTCTTTTCATCAGAATTACTGTCCCTCCCTCTCTCCCTCCCTCATCACTTAATTTGCCATATGGGAACACGTGTGCAATGAAATCACATTAACACAAAACGGTGGACAACAGCACATTGCTACCTTTGCACTTCATGACAATTTCTGATTTCCTAGAATTTTCCTTTACTCTAATAAACATTCCTTAATTTTTGCATCTTAAACCTTTGAAAACTGGGATATGCCTAAATAATTACACATCTAATGAACAGACATATTTTTTCTTGAGAAGTTTTCATTAAGTTAATGGCATATAAGAATTAATGAAATAAGATTATAAATCTCCCTCTCCTTAAAGCAGAGCATATCATTTATTTATCCTTCGAGTAAATGAGTTCATCTGATGGTTTCTGCAATCTATGAGCCACTGAAGCTCGACACAGGAGTCCTTGGAGAGGAGGAAGGGTAGATTTACTACCTCAAAACAGGTTGCTTTGTCACATTAATTATTTTGAGCTAAAGATGCTAGGGTAAAAATGTATCTGAATTCCTGTATATGCCCAAAGAAAGATCCTCCACAAGGAACTCACCTGTCAAAAATTTCTTCCCCGGAAATTTTACTAACCAAAGAAGAATGACTTGTCATGGAAGAGAAAATTAACACAACACCCAGATTAATTTAGTCACCAGCATCTGGTCTTCTACGAACCTATTAAAGTTTCCTAAAACTCATTCCCCTAAGAAGGCTACATTCTCTTTTCCCTATTACGATCATATTTACTTATTTCATTGAGATTAATCATGTCCAGTTCTATCCATTTTGCCCCAAACAGAGTAAGTAATGAAGACAAGGTCAACACTGGATGGCTGCATTTATATATGAAATATAGAAAACTAAACCAAACAAACAAAAAATTTAAAAAAAATGGGGGAAAAAATGAGCAACCAGGCTGTCTCTCAGACACTGTGAGAACTGGAGCGGAGACTAGAGAGCGCATCTCATGACATTGGGGGTATTGACTTATGTACACTATGCATGGGTATGACATCATAACCCTAACATCTGGCACTTTTGTCAAAACACTTTTAAAGATCTAAAGATCTCTTATCTGGCTGAGTGTCTTTCTCTACATCATGGCTCCTACACAAGCTCAGATCTGACCTTAAAGACCCTGAGCTATGGAGGAACTAACTCGGGTTTTAACACAAACTTTAAATATGAATTCTAAACCACTTGAAAGGGAGTTACCCTGTTTTTCAAGGGCATCTCCCAAATATATACATATAGTCTATATGTTCATAAACTTGTTTGTAAATATATATATAGTCTCCATGTTCATAAACTTGTTTGTAAATATACAGTCTATATGTTCATAAACTTGTTTGTAAATATACATATAGTCTATATGTTCATAAACTTGCTTGTAAATATACATATAGTCTCCATGTTCATAAACTTGTTTGTAAATATACATATAGTCTCCATGTTCATAAACTTGTTTGTAAATATACATATAGTCTCCATGTTCATAAACTTGTTTGTAAATATACATATAGTCTTCATGTTCATAAACTTGTTTGTAAATATACAGTCTATATGTTCATAAACTTGTTTGTAAATATACATATAGTCTCCATGTTCATAAACTTGCTTGTAAATATACATATAGTCTCCATGTTCATAAACTTGTTTGTAAATATACATATAGTCTCCATGTTCATAAATTTGTTTGTAAATATACATATAGTCTACATGTTCATTAACTTGCTTGTAAATATACAGTCTATATGTTCATAAACTTGCTTGTAAATATACATATAGTCTATATGTTCATAAACTTGTTTGTAAATATACATATAGTCTCCATGTTCATAAACTTGTTTGTAAATATACAGTCTATATGTTCATAAACTTGTTTGTAAATATACATATAGTCTATATGTTCATAAACTTGTTTGTAAATATACATATAGTCTATATGTTCATAAACTTGTTTGTAAATATACATATAGTCTCCATGTTCATAAACTTGTTTGTAAATATACATATAGTCTCCATGTTCATAAACTTGTTTGTAAATATACATATAGTCTCCATGTTCATAAACTTGCTTGTAAATATACATATAGTCTATATGTTCATAAACTTGCTTGTAAATATACATATAGTCTATATGTTCATAAACTTGCTTGTAAATATACATATAGTCTATATGTTCATAAACTTGCTTGTAAATATACATATAGTCTCCATGTTCATAAACATACATATAGTCTATATGTTCATAAACTTGCTTGTAAATATACATATAGTCTCCATGTTCATAAACATACATATAGTCTGTATGTTCATAAACTTGCTTGTAAATATACATATAGTCTGTATGTTCATAAACTTGCTTGTAAATATACATATAGTCTCCATGTTCATAAACTTGCTTGTAAATATACATATAGTCTCCATGTTCATAAACTTGTTTGTAAATATACATATATTCTGTATGTTCATAAACTTGTTTGTTTTTTCCCTTATTCACTGGCTTTCCCCACTAGATTCTCAGCTAGGAACTCAGAAATGATTATATTTCCTTCCCAGTGATAATGACCAGTGCCAGACAAGGTTTCAGTCACTATCATTGTACAAAGGGTCCCCCTGGAAGTGCTAGAACATGGAGGAGAAGAAGGCAGTGACTGAGGGCTCCAGGAAGTAGGTAAACATGCAAGCTGGAGTTTGTTCTACTCAGTCAGCATGACTCAACACCAGTCCGATATCCTATTTCCTCCTGTGCTTACCTCCCCCAGTCTCTGATACGCATCAAAGTGACACAAATTTGAACTTAAGGCGCCTGAAATTTCTTCCTTATAAAATGTTGACTATCATTTACAGATACAGGCTCTCTTTCTTGAAAAAAAAAAAGAAGGGGAGGCTCAAACACTAAGTCCAATAAAGAAATGTATAATCCATTAATTGCTGCTCTCTGACTTATGTCCAAAATGTGTTATGACCACGATGTGCTTTTCGACTTCTCTTCGATGTCACAATATCCTGGTCTTATGTCATTGTTGCTTCTTAAATTAGCATAAAATGATACTTTCAAACAATGTGTACTTTTATTCACATACTCTGATTTTCATTGTTCTATTGTCATATAAAGAGGACAGGTCTGATTATCCCTCTTTCTCAGCTGGAGTGCCCAGATTGGTGTTCAAATAAATATTTATTAAACATGAAGAAATGTGTGTGTGTGTGTGTGTGTGTGTGTGTGTGTGTGTGTGTGTGTGTGTGAGCACACATGCACGTGCATGTGCCTGTGTGATTTGCCCCAGGTCACGATGGGCATTATAAGCAGAATCCAAATCTTATGGTATCTACTCAGAATATTTTGCCTGCAAATAATAGTGTTTTTCCCTCCTAATCTCTGCCTGTCAGTCCTCTTAGAAAAGGATCAAAGTGAACCCTAGATCTGAATAGGGTCAATTCCAAGATGACAGTTTCAAGAATCAAATGAAACAGTGAGTAAGTCCTGTCATAGCTCAGGGTCCTTAAGATCAGACCATAGCTTGTGTAGGAGCCAGGATGTAGATAGAGAAAGACCGTTAGCCAGATAAGAGGAAGGGCAGAAGTCTCCACTCGGGAGACCCAGATCTCCTCATCTTTTGGGAGATCATACTTTTAATTTTCATCAGTGCAACACTATGTCCCAAAACCAGAAGGGGGTTGTCTTAATTCATCAAGCTCCCTGGCCACACAATGGGACCCCTGACAAGCAGAACATTGGGGAGCAAGAGAAATGGACATCCTGGATGCTCATGAATTGCAAATGCTTCTTCATTAGAGGATGGGATCTTGCTTGGGACCATCTGCTTGATATAACTGGGCTCAGGTCCTTAGGCTAGAAACATCTGCTGCTTTTATAATTGTACCTCTTAATTAAAGCACAACCAAAGCGAGGCTCAACATAGATCTATGATCCTGGACTTATCAGACTTGAGCCACACAGACTAAAGAACACATTTACGCTGACTTGCCATGAATGGGAACACGCATATGTGTAGTTGACCCTATCTATGCATTCTCTACTGAGATTTTTAAAAATGTGGAAAATGAACTCCTCTTCCCCACTGACTTCATGTATCATTTCAAAGACATTTTATCTTCATGTTTAATCGATCTTCCACCGATAGGGTCTCTTGACCAGGCTTTTCACTGCTCTGCCCTGCAGCAACTTGGTCAAGTGGTTAATGATCTATAAATGAACATTTTCAGTCTCTAGGGAAGATGCTATGTAAAGTATCACTGTGTTAATCCTTCTGTAGCGAAAAAACAAGTAAGTAGAAATTCTTTTGTAATGCAAATCATCACCTTTTAATTGATCTATTTTGTAAATTCAGATTTTTGTATCAACTTCACATGCATCATCAAAGAAACAATGTGTGACAGCATGCCGGTATGTACACTATACTACGTGGTGGGTGACACTATACTACGTGGTGGGTGACACTATTTTTTCTCCCTTTAGGGTACCCACATTATTTTGAAGTCCAGTCAAAGTGGAGGCGTGTTACAGAGTTTCTGGGCAGATAGCTATCAGCCCCCTCCCCATTAGCCTATCAAAGCCTGAACACTTACATTTCTTTGGTTTCTTGAGAGCTTGTTTGGAGGTTCTAGCAGGGGAGCATAGCTACTCCTACATATACCCTTTTCTATGCGGGGAAGGCCGTCCTCTTTGACCGAGCGTACAGCTTCAGGAGGGACGCACATGGAGCAGTAAGGGAGGAAGGGGACACCCGCCCAGCCAGCCAGATCAGTCGGATCAACTCTGGCAATCAGTGGGGTGACAGATGTTGCAGCCAGGTCGCCCTCACATCCTTCTTTGGTTTCTTATGTGACTGTCATACACTGAGTTTCATATCCCAGTAGTAGATGCTGCCAAAGTGGTTAAGAAACAGAACTCAGGGGCCAGGTGATTGCGCACCTGGTTGAGTGCACAGTTTACAATGCTCAAGGACCCGGGTTCAATTCCCCAATCCCCACCTGTAGGGGGAAAGCTTTGCAAGTGGTGAAGCAGGACTGCAGGTGTCTCTCTGTCTCTCTCCCTCCTTACCATCCCCTCCCCCTCTCAATTTTGGATGTCTCTGAGAAATAAAGATAAGTTTAAAAAAAGAAACATAATTCATCGTTTATATGTCATTTACATACTATCAGAAATATGAAAGACTGTAGAATTTTTGTCTTCTACTAAGATGTAAATAAAAAATTGTTCATAACTATGTTAAATAAAATGTTAGTAATAAATGTGACCTTAAAATAAGAAAAAATAAGAGTGAAAGTGAGGATAAAGGTCTCTTCTCTCTCTCTCTCTCTCTCTCTCTCTCTATATATATATATATATATATATATATATATATATATATATATTTGTAGAGCTAAGGCCTCACACATATATAATTCCATTGCTGGGGTCTGGGTGGTGGTGCACCTGGTTGAGAGCACATATTACAATGCACAAGGACTCAGGTTCAAGAACCCAGTCTGAACCGGCAGGAAGGAAAGCTTCACAAGTGGTGAAGCAGGGTGGCAGGTGTCTCTCTATCTCTCTTCCTCTCTACCTTCCCATTCCTCACAACTTCTAGCTGTCTCTAGCCAACAAATAAATAAATAAATATAATAATAATAAACATTTTCACTGGTCTGTACCACTTTTTCATTCAAAAAGAGAGAAACCACAACACTGGAGTTGTTCCAATTCTGTAACACTTCCATGTGGTGCCAGGATTCAAACCTGGGATGCTTTTTTCAGATGAGAGAAAGAGAGAGAGAGAGTACAAAGACATCATGGAACTAAAGCTTCCTCCTATGCAGTGAAGGCAGGGTTTAAACCCAAATCAACGCATGCTAAAGCAGGCACACTATCCGGGTGAGTTATTTATTTGCCAACCTCAGAAAATCAATTTTAAATAATTTTTAAAGTGTTTTTTATATTTATTTATTTTCTTTTGTTGCATTATTGTTGTTGTTTCTGATGTCATTGTTGTTGGCTAGGACAGAGAGAAATGGAGAGAGGAGGGGAAGACAGAGAGGGGAAGAGAAAGACAGACACCTGCAGATCTGCTTCACCGCCTGTGAAGCGACTCCCCTGCAGGTGGGGAGCTGCGGGCTCCAACCAGGACCCGTAAGCCTGTTCTTTGCGCTTTGCGCCACATGAGCTTAACCCACTGGGCTAATGCCTGACTCCCCATTTTAAATAAATTTTGATTAAGGAACACTTAAATTCCTTTTTCCTTTTTTTTTTTTTTACCTTCAGGGTTATCACTGGGAACACCTGTATTGTGAGTCCACTGCTCCTGGAGGCTATTTTTTCCCTTTTATCATTCTTGTCCTTTATTGTTGTTGTTATTGCTGTTATTGCTGTTGGAAAGGACAGAGAGAAATCGAGGGTGGGGGGAAGACAGAGAAGGGTAGAGAAAGAGAGACACCTGCAGACCTGCTTCACCATTTGTGAAGCAACCCCCCTGCAGGTGGGGAGCTGGGGGTTATAACCAAGATTCTTATGCCAGTCCTTGCGCTTTGCGCCATGTGCGCTTAACCCACTGTGCTACCGCCAGACCCCCTCTATTTCTGTATTTTTAAAATATTTTCTAGTTTATTTATTTGATTTGATAGGACAGAGAGAAATTTAGAGGGAAAGGGCATACATAAAAAGGGAGAGAGACAGAGAGACACCTGCCACACTGCTTCACCACTCCTGAAGCTTCCCGCTGCAGGTGGAACCTGGGGGCTTGAACCCAGGTCCTTGCGCTATACCGTGCGCATTTAATCAGGTGTGCTACCACCTGGTCCCTGGAACGCTTAGAAGCCGACGTTTGGCATGAAGCTGAGAAGAAAATCTTGGCCTTTCATGGGATTCTGAGATAAAGGGGTAGTAAATGTCTTTATACTGAGGTGGAAGCATGTTTGGCAACTTTGGGAAGCATTGGAATGGTGATTATGGACGGAACAGAAGGAGCAAAGGGAACGGTATGTAGTCAGTGAGGTATGGTGATATGTAAGGAACGTAGCACATAGAATCCTCATGCGTGGTTAAAACCCAGGACATTTTTGCAGATGAGAATCAATAAAGGACATGTCCCAGTACAAGACCAAGGGGAGAACTTGCGTTCAGTTCAGCTCCTTCTCCTCTGGAAGAAAAAGAAAGAACTAAAATAATTATGAAATTTAAAAAAATGTTGAGACACTTTTTAAAAATCCACTAAAAAATCCATCTGCAAAAGAGATGCTTCTATGTGGTATAATTTAGTGGGTCTTAATGCTCAAATGGTTTTCCATAGAAATTGATGGCAGGAGTATTTCCAGACCCCAAGGTAATCTACCCAAATCTATTCCAGATAGAATTATTTGAGTCCAAGGAAATAAATTATCTATAACCAAATATAATTAAAATGTTATTTTAGGGGGTCAGGCGGTAGCGCAGCGGGTTAAGCACACGTGGTGCAAAGCGCAAGGACTGGCATCAGGATCCCGGTTTGAGCCCCCGGCTCCCCACCTGCAGGGGAGTCGCTTCACAGGCGGTGAAGTCTGTAGGAGTCTTTCTCTCCCCCTCTCTGTCTTCCCTTCCTCTTTCCATTTCTCTCTGTCTTATCCAACAACGACGACAACAATTACTACAACAACAATAAAACAACAAGGGCAACAAAAGGGAGTAAATAAATAATTTTTAAAAAGAAATAACAAAATGTTATTTTAATTAAGTTGTTTTTTTTTCCTCCAAGATTTACACTGGGGCTCCAAGCAGGGATTCAAATCCTGCTCCCCCCCTTCTTCTTTATTTAATAGGAAAGATAGAAACTGAGAGCAGACAGGAAGGGGGGAGGGGAAAGAGAGGGAGAAAGAAAAAGAAAAAAAAATACCTGTTTTACTGCTCCTGAAGCATCCTCTCCTGCAAGTAGGGAACTGGTCCCTGTGCATGGAAATCAGGGCCTTCAACCAGGTGTGCCACTACCCTGCTCCAATACCATCGTTTTTGGTTGCAAGGCAGAAAGTATTCCATGAACTGTATATCCCATAACCTCTTCACCCACTCATATGTTGGTGGGAATTTATACTGATTTCACTCTGACTGATGTGAATAACGCAGCTATGGACATAGGGGTGTTTATGTCCCTTCAAACTAGTGTTTGCATGTCCTCTAGACAAATGGCTAAGAATGGTATTGCTGGGGAGTCGGGCGGTGGCGCAGCGGGTTAAGCGCAGGTGGCACAAAGGACTGGCATAAGGATCCCGGTTCGAGCCCCTGGCTTCCCACCTGCAGGGGAGTCAATTCACAGGCGGTGAAGCAGATCTGCAGGTGTCTATCTTTCTCTCCCCCTCTCTGTCTTCCCCTCCTCTCTCCATTTCTCTCTGTCCTATCTAACAACGATGACATCAATAACTACAACAATGTTAAACAACAGGCAGGGCCAGGTGATGGTGCACCTGGTTGAGCCAACATGTTACAACAAGGGCAACAAAAGGGAAAATAAATAAAATAAAATAAAATAAAATGGTATTGCTGACTCATAAGTAATTCCATTTTATTCGT
This sequence comes from Erinaceus europaeus, assembly GCF_950295315.1. Taxonomy (NCBI): domain Eukaryota; kingdom Metazoa; phylum Chordata; class Mammalia; order Eulipotyphla; family Erinaceidae; genus Erinaceus; species Erinaceus europaeus. The sequence continues at coordinate 93,490,440 of NC_080173.1, forward strand.
TTAAGGACTCTCCATATAGTCTTAAAGGAAGTTCAAAATTCAAGAGGCTAAGCAAAACAAAAAGAGGATAAATCTAAAAAATAATTCATATGAAAACACATCATAATTAAGCTTGTGAAAGCTAAAGACAAGTCTTGAAAGCAGTCAGAGAGAATCAGTGCCTTAGCTACAGTAGAACTCCAAATTGAGGGGGTCGGGTGGTAGCGCAGTGGATTAAGTGCACCTAGCACAAAGTGCAAGGACCAGCATAAGGATCCCAGTTCAAACCGCGCCCCCCACCTGCAGGGGGGCATTGCTTCACAGGTGGTGGTGAAGCAGGTCTGCAGGTGTCTATCTTTCTCTCCCCCTCTCTGTCTTCCCCTCCTCTCTCCATTTCTCTCTGTCCTATCCAACAACTACGACATCAATAACAATGATAATAATAACCACAACAATGGTAAAACAACCAGGGTAACAAAGAGGGGAAAAAATGTCCTCCAGGAACAGTGGATTTGTGGTGCAGGCACTGAGCCCTGGTAATAGCCCTGTAGGCAAAAAAATAAAAAGAAAAAAGAAAGAACTTCAAATTGAATGTCAGCTGACTTCTCTCAAACTACAGTGGCCAAAAGCAAGGGCAAATATTTTTCAAGTGCTGAAAGATAATAACTGTCAACCACAAATTACCTAGTAAAAATTATACATTAGCGTTCTCTACCTTGTAAATTTGTTCATTAACCATGCGCATAAGATTCTCAGACAAAAGAAAACATGGTATTTGTTGTTAAATATTCTTTTTTTTTTGCTTGTTTGTTTCTGTTGTTAAATATTCTTAAATAATGGTCTGATATAATTTTTCAAGGAAAAAGAAAGCAAGAAAAAATAAATCTTGGAGTATCAGGAAACAATAAAAAGGCAACAACAACAACAACAATAACAGAAGGAGAAGGATTTGTATGTGAATAGCACCATTCTTTCCATGAGTTTGAAAAATCATTTTTGATGACAGAAACACAAATTCTAAGACCATCAGATTCAACCTTTTAAAATGGAGAAAATAAAAGGAATTAAACAAAAGTAAAGTTTCACGTCACCCTAGTGATGAATTTATTTAAAAAATCATATATGAATAGCTTAGCAACAAGATGAAACACTAAGAATATTAAGTAGGGATACATACTCAAAAACAGTATCAATGTTTCCCCAAAAGAAAGCTGCTCGTCTCAAATATGTCCTTTGTATACTATGAGCACAGCAGCATGATTCAAAATAGCTAAAATGAGGAAGCTATGCATGTGCTCACTAATGATGAATTAGTAAATAAGTAAATAAACAAAACTGTGATACTTACTACAACACGGATGAGCTTTGAAAACAGTATACTATGTGAATTAAGTCAATCATGACAAACAGATACTCTATGATGCCATCTATATGAAGTCCTTACAGTAGTCAAATTCATAGAAACAGGAAAGAGAACCCGATGTTGGGGCCAGGCAGTTACACATGCAGTTGAGTGCACAGTTTACCATGCAAAGGGAACCGGGTTTAAGCTCCTGGTCCCCTCATATAGGAAGGAAACTTCAAAAGTGGTGAAGCTGTGTTCAGGTCACAGGTGTCTTGCTTTCTTTCTCCCTCTCTATCTCACTTCCCTCTTAATTTCCCTTTGTTTCTACCAAAATTATATATATTAAATTATCTATCAAAATGGTTGCTGGGAGTTGATGCATAGTAGAAGCACCAAATTCCAGCAATAACCTTGGTGGCAAAAGCAAAAAGAGAAAGAGAAAAAGAAAGGAAGAAAGAAAGAAAGAAAAGAGAAATAGAGAAAGAAAGGGTAATAGAGAGAGAAATAAATGTACCAATTGTCACGATAGTGTTATAGTTTTTACAAAAATTTAAAAGTGTGTTTTGGAAAGAAAAAAAAAAAAGCAGGATAGCCCATGAACAGACCCACAGAAATAGAGACAACTGACTCAACACTAATTGAACTTAGTAGTGAAAAGATACTTTTCAATAAATGTTACTAGGACAGTTGGGTATGCAAGTGCAGAAAAGATTAAAGGAATGAACAATAGAAGGGTTATAAAGGAAGGGAGGAAGGGGAGAAGGAGAGAAAGGAGGAGAATTTTGATTCATATCTTACACTACTCACAAAAATTAACTGAAAATGTAAATATAGACCTAGACACAGAAGAGAGAATTATAGAAACTGTAGAAGAAAATTTATGAGAAAGAAATATGCCTTTGGGCATGGAAAAGAATTTGTACATCTGCAAACAGCATAAGTATACAGCTCAGAAATTTTAAATGCTATCCTGGGCATCACCAAAATTCAAAAATTCATCTCTTCAGGGAGTGGGTGAGGGGAGCTACATAATAGTATACCTGAAACCCAAACATCCCAGGTTTAGTCCCTGGCACCTCCATAAGCCAGAGCTAAGCAGAGTTCTAAAGAAAAGAAGAGAAAAGAAAAGAAAAGAAAAGGAAAGGAAAGGAAAGGAAAGGAAAGGAAAGGAAAGGAAAGGAAAGGAAAGGAAAGAAAAGAAAAGAAAAGAAAAGAAAAAGGAGGGGAGAGGAGAGGAGAGGAGAGGAGAGGAGAGGAGAGGAGAGGAGAGGAGAGGAGAGGAGAGGAGAGGAGAGGAGAGGAAAGGAGAGGAAAGGAGAGGAAACAAACAATTACATTAGCTCTTTGAAAGAAAAAGACAGTTAAAGGCTGGCAGGATAGTCCATGTGGAATGTTGCCTGCTCTGTCGTTCATGGAACACAGGTTCTAGCCAAGCTCCCACCTCACTAGGAGAACCTTCACTCCTCTGATGTCTTTCCTTCTCTCCCTCAGTCTCTCTGCCTCTGTATCTTTATTATTAAAAAAAAAAAAAAAGCAGTTGCCCCCATGACAAGAAAGAAAAAAAAAGGAAAGAAGGAAGGAAGGAAGGTAGGATGAAAGAAAGAAAGAAAGAAAGAAAGAAAGAAAGAAAGAAAGAAAGAAAGAAAGGAAAGGCAGGAAGAAAGAGAGAAAGAAAGGAAGAAAGGGAGGAAGGAAGGAAGGAAGGAAGGAAGGAAGGAAGGAAGGAAGGAAGGAAGGAAGGAAGGAAGGAAGGAAGGGGTCCGGGGATACCTCACAATGGTTATACAAAAGAATTCCATGCCTGAGGCTCCAAAGTCCTAGGTACAAGGGTGCCACCATAACTAGAGTTGAGCTGAGCTCTGGCTTCTTTCTCTGTATCTTCCTTTCTGATTCTCTGCCTCTCATTAAAATAAAATACAATAAATCACTTTTAAAATAAAAAATAGAACAACAAGCCATAAAGTAGGAAAAAGAGACAAATCCTATATGCAACAATGATTTTGTATCTATTGACAAAATATAAAGGAGCAGAAAAACTCATTAATATACGAACAAGCAACTCAATTGAAAAAAATTTTAAAACATTTGGATAGCTCACGAATGAGTGTTACACTGGGTTGGAAACAAGTCTCTTTTTTTATTTTTATTTATACAAAGGATACATTGACAAAAACCATAGGATAAGAGGGGCACAACTCCACACAGTTCCCACCACCTTTTAAAACTCCATATCCCATCCCATCCCCTGATAGCCTTCCTATTCTTTATCCCTATGGAGTATGGACCTTCCTTATGACCCAGTAATTCCTCTCCTAGGGATTTATCCTAAGGACTCCATAACACCTATCCAAAAAGATTTGTGTACACCTATGTTTATAGCAGCACAATTTGTAATAGCCAAAACCTAGAAGCAACCCAGGTGTCCAACAACAGATGGACAGCTGAGAAAGTTGTGGTATATAAACACAGTGGACTACTACTCAGCTATTAAGAATAATGAACCCACCTTCTCTAAACCATCCCTGATGGAGCTAGAAGGAATTATGTTAAGTGAAATAGGTCAGAAAGAGAGACGAGTATGGGATGATCCCACTCATTAACAGAAGTTGAGAAAGAAGAATAGAAAGGGAGACTCAAAGCAGAAATTGACTGAGTTTGGAGCACGGCACCAAAGTAAAAATCTCTGGGGAGCAGGGGAGGATAGATTTTCAGCCTCATTATAGGGAGGTTGGGATAGGGATACAGACCTTTGGAAAAAAAAAATGAAGACAAAAAAACATTCAGTCAAAAAATCACACTAGCCACACTGTAAGTACTCAGTAAGCCATGTGTGACTAGTAGTTAGTAAGGAGGAGAGGAGCGCTAAGTCACTTGAGAATACCCACTTCTTTGTGTTCAACATGTATGCAAAAAAAGCAAAGGTCAATGTAATATTTCAAATACTTGCAATCCACCTACAACAAATGACAAACATTTCCACATATAGCCACACGAAAAGGAGCTAGCCCTTTCCTTTCTCCTCCCCCTGTCCTAACACTTCATTTTCAGAATGAGACTGCAAGTAGCATTTTGAGAACAGTTGAATACATTCACTTTGTCCTGGTCCATTTTATTTTATTTTATTTTATTTTATTTTATTTTATTTTATTTTATTTTATTTTATTTTATTGCACCTCACTCCATCTAGCTCAGTCAGAAGTATCTCCTTTGATTTGACAGGGCACCTTTAACCGGACTGCTCTTTCCATTCTCAGCGCTGGAGATGTCAATAAAATATCCCATGATTGAATGATTCTTTCTTTTGCAATCCCCACTTTATTCTTCCTTTTTTAAAAAAATTTATTTGATTTAATAAAGATTGACAAGACTGTAGGATAATAAAGGCACAATCCCACACCACCAGAACTCTATATCCTATCCCCTCCAGTGGAAGTTTCCCTTTCTTTATCCCTCTGGGAGCATGGACCAAAGATATTTTGGGGGTACAGATATTTGGAGATCTGACTTCTGTAACTGCTTCTCCACTGTACATGGTATTCTTTCTATTACAGATATCTGGATCTCCCTCCAACCCAAAAAGCTTAGTGTCCAAAAGAAAAAAATCAATTATAAAGCAAAGGCTTAATAGACCCCTTTGTGGGCCCCACATAGGAACTTGCCCTCAACTTGGATAGACGATAGCGAATGTTCCATCCTCCGAAGGGAGGATAGACAACATACTCTATGCTACACCTGAGGAAGATGGGTCAATATTGGGGTAGCTTGGAATGTTCCTACTCATGACCACAGAATGTGAGCTCAGATCTACAGGGATGCAGAGGTCACATAGGCTCCTAAGCTGAATATGGACCCCAGACCAAATCAAATCTATGGGGTTTACAGTCAATATTTATACCCCTTCCCCATATTAGGGAGCTATTCTCTTCCCTGATCCAGCTTTCTGTCCCTTTTCTAGCCATGACATCACCTCCCCAGACAATAACTTGGATACACCTGCATATCAGATTTCAGGCTCAGAGAAAAAAAAAACTAGTATAGCTACAGGCCCTTTGAAATATAATTAAAATATGCCTACCAACTATCTACAAAATGGAGGAACCCCCAACACTTCATCTGCATTGTTCCAGCCTTTAAGTCCATGATTGTTCAACAATTTGTTTGGCTTTGTATGTTACTCTTTTTTCAGCCACCAGGTTCCAGATGCTAGCAGGATGCTGACCAGACTTCCCTGGACAGACAACCCCACCAATGTGTCCTGGAGCTCCGCTTCCCCAGAGAAAAGAAAAGAGCTCCGCTTCTTTTCCCACCCTACTAGGGAAAGAGAGAGACAGGCTGGGAGTATGGGTAGACCAGTCAACACCCGTGTTCAGTGGGGAAGCTATTACAGAAGCCAGACCTTCCACCTTCTGCATCCCATAATGACCCTGGGCCCATACTCCCAGAGGGATAAAGAATAGGAAAGCTATCAGGGGAGGAGATGGGATATGGAGATCTGGTGGTGGGAATTGTGTGGAGTTGTACCCCTCTTATCCTATGATTTTGTTAATGTCTCCGTTTTTAAATAAATTTTTTAAAAAATTAAAAAAAGAAAAGTTCTCATCATCGTTGTTGCTTTGTTTCTATGGTTGGGGGCTAGCGTTCTGGGTTAAGGCAGTTTCTTTACAGCAAAAATGAGATTTTTACATTAATATTTATATATTCGTGTATGTGTGTATATACATATATTTGAATTTCCTATGAGAGAGGAAGAGAGAGATACCAGAACACTACTCCGTTCTGTGGTATGGCAATGCTGGGTGTTGGACCTGGGGCCCTTAGGAGTTCAAATGTGCAAACCCTCTGCTTTGAGGTTAAACTATCTCCTCCCCCTATTCCTTAAAGAAGATTTTGTATCCATTTTCTCTCATTGTCTCCTAACTATGTCCATTTCAACCTAACCTTCCTCCTCCTCAGCCTGGGATTTTGGGAGAAGAAGAATGATGTGGGAACACTGCAGTTCCTACTGATAATAGACACTAAGACCTATTCACAGGACATGAAGGGGGGGATTCTGCTATGTATCAAGTATATAATTACTAAGTTATGTGTCCTTGAAGCTAAAGAGTGAAGCTGCAATGATAGAAGTGAGGAAGAGATTAGAAGACTTTAATAAAAAAATTCGGGGGGGGGGGGTCGGGCGGTAGCGCAGAAGGTTAAGCGCATGTGGCGCAAAGCGAAAGGACAGGCTTAAGGATCCCAGTTTGACACCTCCCCCCCACCTGCGGGGGTCGTCGTTTCACAAGCGGTGAAGCAGTTCTGCAGGTGTCTGTCTTTCTCTCCCCGTCTCTGTCGTCCCCTCCTCTCTCCATTTCTCTCTGTCCTATCCAACAACGACAACAGCAATAACAACAACAATAATAAAACAAGGGCAACAAAAGGGGAGAAATTTTAAAAAGAAAAGAAAAGAATTCAGGACACCAAACATAAACTGGAGAAAACTGCAACAACATTCATACCAAATATATATATATTTGACCCATATTATGTACCTGATTTATGTCACTTGATACTCAATTTTATCAGGAAAATACTACTAGTATCCTGGAAAAACCGGACAATATATACAAGTTGCACAATTAGTATGAAGAAGAAATAGAATTTGATTTAGAATTTGAAATAGAAAGTGTGATTTGGCTCTTAATTCTCAAGTCATATATATAGAAAGAGAGAGAGAGAGGGAGAGGGAGAGGGAGAGGGAGAGGGAGAGGGAGAGGGAGAGGGAGAGGGAGAGGGAGAGGGAGAGGGAGAGGGAGAGGGAGAGGGAGACTCCACTCTGCCTCCTGAGTCTACATGACTTTAAATGACAACTTAGACGAATTCTCGAAGCTTTCTAGAATAAAAAGCCAAGTAAGGACCGATGTTTGGCATTATGGAGACAGTTAAGAGATCAAACTTACAAAAGTTAGGTATTTCTTTTTCCTCTAATTCAGGGAAATCACTAAAAGGGTACTCACACTTCAAATCCCCAGATAGAACTCAGATCCTCTATTCCTCAATGGAATTAGATAAGCCTCGGAATGAGGTTTTCATTTTTCTTTAAGTGCTTTTTACTTAACTGAGGTCTGCTCTGGAACTGTGAAAAGTTTCGATGACTTGGATGAATATGATTTCAAAATATAAGTAGGTCCCCATTCAAAGCCTCCCAGTGTATTGATAAGCATTTTTATTTTAACTGCAAAAATGAGCATAGAGGAACCAGCAAGTCCAAGGGCAGGTGCAAGAACTCAACATTCTCAGGTGACTCACATTCAATTACCAGGCATCAAACCGAGGTTCCTGAAGTCTGAGAGACTCCTGCCCTCGGGTAGCTAAACTCTGGTTCCTAAAATCTGGGAGTTATCTGCCCTGGAGTACAGTTATAAAAACAGTATTTTGGTTCATTTTACTCAAAAGAAATTTTGTACTTATCGCACAAATGTCAGTAGAGGTGGAATTTGTTGAAAATGAACTCTAAGTTTTTTTCATCTGCCTTAATGAAGTCAAGATTGTCTAACCATTTGATTATTCAAGCAGGAGCTCCCTCTGGTGGAAATCTACTTTGAAACTCATAGTCACTGATTTCTTCAATTCCCTGGTTGGTTTTGGAACAAGGAAATCACCCATAATGGAAACTTTGAAAACTGCTATCACCTTTGTGCATACATAATGAAAGCTTTTCCAGGACCTTTGGAGCTAAGACACTGAATTATTAAAGCAAAGGAGTATTTATCGATTATAGAAAGATGCCGAAAATCTTTGGGAAACACCCCAAGAAAATTCTTTTGCGGTGTCTGTTGTCCTTTCTCGTTTTCTTTCAAAATGGATTCACATTCCTGGAGCTTTATTACAGCTGTTTCCGCACTCGAAGGAAGCACCAGTTATTTTAACTTGTGGTTCTATTTCCATTTTCAGGGTGACAAATTTCATGTGTTCTAGAGACTAGGCTACTGTAAGTTTCAAGTTTTTTTTATTTCTTTTTTTAATTTAATTTTATTTAAGAAAGGATTAATTAACAAAACCATAGGGTAAGAGGGGTACAACTCCACACAATTCCCACCACCAGATCTCCATATCCCACCCCCTCCCCTGATAGCTTTCCCATTCTCTATCCCTCTGGGAGCATGGACCCAGGGTCATTGTGGGTTGCAGGAGGTAGAAGGTCTGGCTTCTGTAATTGCTTCCCCGCTGAACATGGGCATTGACTGGTCGGTCCATACTCCCAGTCTGCCTCTCTCTTTCCCTAGTAGGGTGGGTCTCTGGGGAAGCTGAGCTCCAGGACACATTGGTGGGGTCTTCAATCCAGGGAAGCCTGGCCAGCATCCTGATGGCATCTGGATCCCGGTGACTGAAAAGAGAGTTAACAAACAAAGCCAAACAAATTGTTGAGCAATCATGGACCCAAAGCTTGGACTAGTGGAGAGGAAGTGTTAGGGAGGTACTCACTGCAAACTCTAGTGTACTTCTGCTTTCAGGTATATATTTTGCAGTAGTTTATGGATACGTGTGAACATATGCTCTCTCTCACAGAAACTGGTGTATATCTAGGTTTTGGGACTTTGTTAGAAAGTGAACCACCTGAGATGAAATTAGAGTATACTATGAAAGGAAAGGTCTCACCCGAGTAATGAAGCTGAAGGGTTGTCATTACACATGTGAAGTCTCTGGACACAGTCTGAAGTGAAGCATGTTGAGGTGGCAATCTTTGCATTGGTTAGGTTGTGATCGGCGGATGCAATATTATTTGATATGGATTGGGAGAGGCATACGGGAAAGTGGGCCCTATCCAAGGGTTCCAGGACTGGGGGAAGTAGGGGCTCTATAGTGGAGATGTGGGGTTCCTGCTGTCTTAGGGTTCAAAAAGACTATCGATAGTTAATGTTATCATCACATTATTTGGTAATTGGGTTAACTTTGAAAAGTCCTCTTGTTATGGTTTGCTGTACAGTACCCAGTATCTTGTATATAGCTGTGCTATTGGATGCTTCTCATCTACTTGGTCTAGGCTTTTGAGAGAGTCTGCATATCAAATACACAGCCTATATATTAAAAAGATTCAGTTTGTGTTTTAATGATTGTAGTGTTTGTTCTATTCTCTTAAAGAAGCTTGGTGGAACTTTGATGGGTATTGCATTAAATTTGTATATGGCTCTGGGGAGAATATTCATTTTGATGATATTTATTCTTCCAATCCATGAGCATGGGATATCTTTCCATTTCTTGGTATCAGTTTCTATTTCCTTGAGTAGCAACTCATAGTTTTCAGCATACAAGTCTTTCACTTCTTTGGTCAACTTTATTCCTAGGTATTTGATTGATTTTGCTGAAACAGTAAAGGGGAGTAATTTCTGGATGTCTTCTTCTTCTTCAGGTTTAGTGTTTGCATAAGGAAATGCCACTGATTTTTGTACATTGATTTTGTAGCCTGATACCTTGCTATATTGCCTAATAACTTCCAGTAATTTTCTACTAGATTCTTTAGGTTTTTCTATGTATAATATCATATCATCTGCAAATAGTGAGAGCTTGACTTCTTCCCTTCCAATCTGTATTCCTTTGATTTCTTTCTCTTGCCTGATTGCTATGGCAAGAACTTCCAATACTATGTTGAAGAGTAACGGTGACAGTGGACAGCCCTGTCTAGTCCCCGATCTGAGGGGGAATGCTTTCAGCTTCTGTCCATTGAGTATGATGTTGGCTGTAGGTTTGCTATATATAGACTCCACTATCTTGAGGAATTTCTCATCTATTCCCATTTTTTGTAGAGTTTTGAGCATGAATGGCTGTTGGATTTTGTCAAAGGCTTTCTCTGCATCTATTGAGATAATCATGTGGTTTTGGGCTTTGCTTTTATTGATGTGGTGAATGACATTGATTGACTTACGGATGTTGAACCAGCCTTGCATTCCTGGGATGAATCCCACTTGGTCATGATGAACAATCTTTTTGATATGTTTCTGTATCCGGTTGGCCAAGATCTTGTTTAATATTTTGGCATCTATGTTCATCAGAGATATTGGTCTGCAGTTTTCCTTTTTTGTTCTGTCCCTATCAGCTTTTGGTATCAGGGTGATGTTGGCTTCATAGAATGTGGAAGGGAGTATTCCTGTTTCTTCAATCTTACGGAATAGCTTAAGAAGTATGGGTATTAACTGTTTCCTGAAAGTTTTGTAGAATTCGTTTGTGAAGCCATCTGGTCCAGGACTTTTGTTGTTGGGGAGATTCTTAATAACGGTTTCAATTTCTTTGTCTGTGATTGGTGCATTTAGATTTTGTAGTTCTTCTTGGTTCAGTTTTGGAAGGGCATATGCTTCTAAGAATTGTTCCATTTCTTACAGATTATCTAGCTTGGTGGCATATAGTTCTTTATAGAAGTTTTGCAGGATTCTCTGGATTTCTTTGGTGTCAGTTGTAATATCTCCTCCATCGTTTACAATTCTATTAATTTGAGTCTTCTTTCTTTTTTGTTTGGTGAGTCTGGCTAGGGGTTTGTCAATTTTGTTTAATCTTTCAAAGAACCAACATTTGGCTTCATTGATCTTTTGTATGGTTCTTTTATTTTCGATATTGTTTATTTCTGCTCTAACTTTAGTGATTTCTGTCCTTCTGGTTGCTTTAGGGTTCCTTTGTTCCTCCTCCTCTACGTCCTTGAGGTGTGCAGTAAGGTCGTTCATTTGAGCTTCTTCTTGGTATTTAATATGTGATTGTATGGCTATAAGTTTCCCTCTCAATACTGCTTTAGTTGTGCCCCAAATATTTTGATAGGTTGTGTCTTCATTTTCATTTGTTTCCAGGAAAATTTGAATTTCCTGCTTGAGTGAGTCTCTGACCCAGTGGTTCTTAAGGAGTATGTTGTTTAGTTTCCAAATTCTGTGACTTTTAATAATTTTCTGTTTGTTGTTAAATGTTAGTTTTACTCCACTGTGGTCTGAGAAGATACTTGGGATGATTTCAATGCTCTTGAATTTATTGATGCTGTCTTTGTGGCCTAACATGTGGTCTATCCTTGAGTATGTGTTATGTGGATTTGAAAAGAAGGTGTATTCCAGTTTTTTGGGGTGAAGGACTCTGAAAATGTCCAAGAGGTCTAGTCTGTCAATCTCTTCATTCAATTCCCTTGTACCTTTATTGGTTCTCTGCTTTGTTGATCTGTCTAAGTGTGAGAGTGGGTTATTGAAGTCTCCCACTATTATTGTATTACTATTGATGTATTTTTGAAATTCTTTCAGTAGGTGCTTAATGTATTTAGATGGTCCCTCATTGGTTGCATAGATGTTAATAATTGTTAAGTCTTCTTGGCTGATTGATCCTCTAATCATTATGTAATGTCCTTGCCTATTTTTTATTACTTTATTTAATTTAAAATCTATCATGTCTGAAATGAGAATGGCTGTTTCTGCCCTTTTTTGTTGTCCGTTAGCCTGTATGATAGTTTTCCATCCTTTCACTTTAAGTCTGTGTTTATCTTGTTGTGACAGATGGGATTCTTGCAAGCAGCATATGGTTGGGTTATGTTTTCTGATCCATCCCCCTCCTTGTGCCTTTTGATGGGTGAGTTTAAGCCATTGACGTTTATTGATATTATGGATTTAATGTATTGTAGTGCCATTGTTCAAAAAAAATTTTTGTTTGCTCTGATATATTGCCAGTATTATAGTGATGTTCTTGTTTATAAGAGGTCTTTTAGAACCTCTTTCAGGGCTGGCTTGGTGATGGTTGCCTCCTTTAACTGTTGTTTGTCTAAGAAGGTTTTGATCCCTCCATCTAGTTTGAATGAAAGTCTAGCAGGATATATTATTCTTGGTTGAAACCCTTTTTCATTCAGGGCTCGATAGATATCTTGCCATTCCCTTCTGGCTTTTAGAGTTTGAGTGGAGAAGTTTGCAGATAATCTTATGGGTTTTCCCCTGTATGTGACTTTTTGTTTCTCTCTTGCAGCCTTTAGGATCCTTTCTTTATCCTTACTTCTTCTCATTGTGACTATGATGTGTCTTGGTGTCTTCAGGTCTGGGTTGATTCTGTTTGGTACTCTCTGGGCCTCTTGAATATTGATGTCCTTTCTGTTATTCAGGTCTGTGAAGTTTTCTTCTATTATTTCCTCTAGAATGTTTGCTTCCCCTTCCTCTCTTTCTTCCTCTGGCAGGCCAATTATACGAATGTTACTTCTTTTGATATCATCCCATATGTCTCTGTTGTTGTTTTCAGTGTCTCTCAATCTATTTTTAAGCTCTTTCGCCTCTTTCTTCATTTTCTCTAACTCATCCTCTGTCTGACTAATTCTGTTTTCTGCTTCTGTTAGTCTGCTTTCCCTTGCCTCAGCTTCTTTCTTCATTACAGCTATTTCAGCTTTCAGTTCTCTAATTGCCTCAAGATAATCAGTATTTTCCTTGGGGATCTCAACTGTTGTTTCCCTAATACTGCCATTCCTTTCCTACAATGTTGTTTTCATTTCTGTGATTAATAAGTTTATTATTGCTTGCATACTTTTATTATCTATGGTTACTTCTGGCTGATTTGTAGTTTCTTCTGGGCTCTTGTCTTCATTCATTGGAGCAGCAGTTTTATTTGTTTTTGATCTACCCATTTTTTTTATTTATGTGTTTCTTTTTTTATGCTCTGTTGTTCCTCAGTTATTGTGTCTTGAGTATAAGCAACACTGTACTAAATACCTTTATGACAATTGCACTCACCAACCTCAGGAATTACAGTAGCAACTTAAGCAAGTATTGAAGCAGTTTAATCGTTACCAGTTAGCCAAACAATTTCTCCAGTCCATGAAAAAATAGTAACCAAATCCCAGTGAAGAAGAAAGAGAAAAGAAAGAAGGGATAGCAAGAATAGACAGTTATGCAAATCTACTATCCACTGTATATTCTATGGGTAACAAGAGGGGAAGGGAACTAGAGCAGAGATACACACATAGAGAGTCCACACTGAGTCAGATTTCTTTCCCAAAATAATTCACAAATTCAGAAAGGCAAAGAAGGACGGAAGAAGTGTATGACAAGATAAAAAAAAAAAAAGAAAAAGAAAGAAGAGACAAGAGAGAGGAGAGAGAAAAGGGAAAAGATAAGAAAAAGATCTGTAATTAAAGAGCATTGAAAGGAAAGGGTTTTTATTGCTTTATTTTAATTTAATTTTATTTAATTTAATTTTTTTGACTAGCTAGGAGGGGGAGGGAGGGGAGAGTCTGTAGAGGAGGTAGGATTAAGGAGACAAGTTCCTCGCACAATAGATAAGATGCCCACTACCCTAACACTGAAATATATGCTAGGAGTTAATTCTGATCAACCTAAAGGGGGGGGGAAGATATATGCCTTTATATAATATTAATAGTAAAATAGAGCAGGGTAAAAAAATAAGATAAAATAAAAACCCTGTCCCAGATTACCTCAAACCTTGTTATCAGAGGCAGCTGATTGTTAAGAATGAGAAAAGAAAAAAAAAAAAAAAACTTCAGGACTAGACAAGGATAGCTGAAATAGACAGTTATGCAAATCTACTATCCACTGTATATTCTAGGGTTGGCTAAAGGAGGTAGGGAATTAAGTGGAGACACTTGCAGTGAGAGTCCACACTGAGTCAGAATTCTTCCCCAAAATAATTCCCAAATGTGTATCAGTGAATTCAAAAAAGCACACTGTTTGGTGGTGTGGGGGCTGGGGGCTGTGGCTTTGGAAGCTGTATGATTAAGGAAGAAAGGATGACAAGAATGAGAAAAAGAAAGAAAAAAAAGAAAGAGAGAGAGAAAAAAAAGAAAAAGATAAGAAAAAGAATAGTCATAAAAGAGCAGTGAAAGGAAAGGTTTATTTTTAAAATTTATTTATTTTTAATTAATTAGCTATGCGGGGTGAGGTGGGGTGGTTGGCTACTTAGAAAGAAAAAAGGCCAGAGGTTTCAGAAAGGTATAGATTTAGAATGAATGATACTCCCTGGTGGGACAGGAATTTGGTAAAGAATGAGGCTCCTAGCAGGGGAGCCTGCTAGGAGCTGGTCCCCAGGGACTAGTTATGGGGGGGAAGTATGCTTAAAAATTAAAAGGAAAAAAATTCTTCCCCTTTTTTTCTACTCTAATTCTTAACGCAAATTAAGTTATAATCACCTCCTTGGTGTCACCAATAGGACCCCTTATTGACTGGCCTACTAAAGGCAGAAAATCCTACCGTTTCCAGGAGATGTGGTCAGAGCTCAAGCCACTAGCAGCCTCTCAATCCGCCATCTTCCGGGAACCCTGTTTTTTTTTTTTTTTATACAAATAGAGTGAAGAGGTTTTAGAAAGATTTAAATAGAAAATAGGTCTCATGGGGGTCAGGCGGTAGCGCAGTGGGTTAAGCGCAGGTGGCGAAAAGCACAAGGACCCGTGTAAAGGTCCGGGTTCAAGCCTCCAGCTCCCCACCTGTAGGGGAGTCGCTTCATAGATGGTGAGGCAGGTCTGCAGGTGTCTTTCTCTCCCCCTCTCTGTCTTCCCCTCCTCTCTTGATTTCTTTCTGTCCTATGCAACAATGAACGACACCAACAACAGCAATAATAACCACAACAAGGCTACAACAAGGGCAACAAAAGGGAAAAAGAAAAAAAAAAAAAAAGGAACATAGGTCTCATGATTAAAACAGTTTAAAAGAACATAGCCTGGAGCTGCTTATAACTATAGATGTAGATTCAAGCTGTTTTTCAGAGGGCATAATGATACAATGTTGACAACTTCCAGTTCCAAAGTAGACCACAGTGATTTAAAGGTAGGAGTTTCTAAATTAAAACATTAGCAGAAAGTTATTACTATCATGATCTTGGCATTCTCAGATAATTATCTCCCTACCTCCTGCAATTTTTTAGTTTCTTTTTTAATGTTTTTAACTTTATTTAATTTGAAAGGACAGAAAGAAATTTAGAAGGAAAGGAGACAGAGAGGGAGAAAGACAGACAGATAACTACAGCACTGTTTTACTATTCATGAAGCTTCCCCATCAGGTTAGGGGTTTGAACCCAGGTCCATGTGCACTGTAATGTGTGCACTTAACCAGGTGTACCACCGATTAGCCCTCACAAATGTTTTATCAATCAATATAACCAAGATTTAATGGTTGACCTCACTTTTGCTACTATGAGAATGAATGCGTCCGACCCTGCCATGATAAGGATTAAAGAAGATTGGGGGGGTTGTTTGTTTATTTGTTTGTGAGAAACACAGAGAAAATCACTGTGATATATGAAATGCTGGGGATAGGTCTCAGAGACTCTTGCTTGCTAGTCCTGTCCTTTAGACACTGTACTGGGTCATGGGTAAGAGAGGATTTTTATCACTATACTTCTATTTGTTATTATTAACATGTTTTTATTTACCAAGAAGTAGCAGAGGTTAAAAAAAAAGCAGGAAGAAGAGACTACCCTCAGACTTCAGCAGAATATTCAGTCATAGGAATTCCGTCATCTTCCACTGCATAGCTATGTTCTATTCTACTGACACCAAGGTGAATGTTATTGGCAGTGTTTGTCATTGTTCTTAATTTGGAAAAGTGATAATATTATCCAGAGAAGGACTGGAAAGATAACATAATGGTTATACACTTCATATTCAAGGCTCCATGTACCCAGGTTCAGTCCCCAACACCACTATAAGCCAGAGGTGAGCAGCTCTCTGATTAAATAAATAAATAAAATATAAAATTATCCAGAGAAATTTCCGGTGGAACCCAATGGAGTCAAAAGAGAAAATTAAATGATTTTTTTTCACTTAACCTAGTGGGCAATTAGTGTTTTCTTGGCACCAATCCATTTAAAAGGTGAATCTATTATGCACTGCTCAGACATGTAGTCCCTGACCAATGGTGACTAGGTCCGAACTAAGATAATTACCATATTTTTGAAGCTATATGGCCAATACAAAACATGTTGATGATTTTATATTCTAAATCTTGATGCAAATTTTTTAAATGGTGTATTTTATAATCTTATAGTGACTTCTGCTTGACTTTAACTGTATTTTTTTTTAAAGAAGAGTGAACTTGCATTTGGAACCATACCATTGGAAATTCTAAAGAGGCAGAATTAAATTTAGGACTCTACAAATTAGACTGTCCATGATATTCTGAAAGGCATTATCAAGTATGGCAGATCAATAAGCCAATCAATTGTAGATTGTCCTACTATTTCTTGTACTGGTTACTTGCACAGACCCAAGCACAGCACAAAATCTCCAAATATGTAACTGTGAAGTCTTCCCATATGGTGAATAACAAAACAACCTGACATTTTCTCTGTACTAACAACAGTGAGTTCATAGATTCATCTTCAACTACATAAATCTTCATCTGCAGTATTCCAGCCTTTAGGTTGATAATTAGTCAACAATTTGTTTGGCTTTATATGTTAACTCTCTTTTCAGCCACCAAGTTCCAGATGCTACCATGATGCCAACTGGACTTCCTTGGGCAGACAACCCCACCAGTGTGTCCTGGAGCCCAGCTTCCCCAGAGCCCTGCCCTACTAGGGAAAGAGAGAGACAGGCTGGGAGTATGGATTGACTTGTCAATGTCCACGTTCAGTGGGGAAGCAATTACAGAAGCCAGACCTTCCACCTTCTGCACCATATAATGACTCTGGGTTCATACTCCCAGAGTGATAAAGAATAGGGAAACTGACATTTTTTTTTTTTTTGGGTGGTGGAAATTGTGTGGAGTTGTACCCCTCCTACCCTATGGTTTTGTTAATTAATCCTTTCTTAAATAAAAAAAATAATAACAGGTGATCCACTCAGCAAACATCACAGAAGTCACCAAAGAGTTATTTCAAGCACTTAAAATCACAGAGAAAAACCGAAGTCAAAGGCTGTGGGGTTGTGTTGGCTGCAATGAGATGTGTACACACAACTTGGTGAAGTTCCATGTCCATGGCCTCAGTCTCCCTGACTGACAAGAGGACACTTTAAAAAAATATTTTTAGGGGGTCAGGTAGTAAAAAAAAAAAAAAAAAAAATAGGGAAACTGTCAGGGAAATGGATGGGATAGGGAGTTCTGGTGGTGGGAATTGTGTGGATTTGTACCCCTCTTTTCCTGTTTTTGTCAGTGTTTGCTTTCTATAAAATTATAAGAAAAAAAACTCACACAAAGTTACATGTTAATAAAACTCATTCAAGTATAATAAGTGAACAAACATGAGGATCAAAGTGTGGAATCATGATAATCAACTACATTCAATAAGTACTTTCTGGGAAAAATTATAAAAGTAAGGTCTATAAGACTTTAAAGAGGGAAACAGATAAGGTGAGGTTACTGACACTTAAATCACGATCTTGAAAGTCAATTAAGGAATTCATTCCTTTTCGAAGTGAGTTGAATATCCATGACTCAACACTGTGAATTAAAATCTGTTTTGTTTCAAAGAAATGTTCTCCTTCATAAATAGCATAGCTATTTCCCTTAGGTCTACTACCAATACTTTAGATGGTTAATAAAAGTGTGGTTAGGTAAAATGAACACAATTATATTAAAATTATTTTTTTCTGATCCATCTTCCTACTCTGTTCCATTTAATGGGTGAATTCATGCCATGGACATTTACTGATATTATAGATTTAGTATTTTAATGCCATCATTCTAAACTTTAGAATATGGCAAGGTTTTGGTGATATATTGCAAGTTTTTGGTGATGTTGTGATTGTTTATAGGAGGTCTTTTACAATTTCTTGCGGGGAAGGCTTGGTGATAGCTGATTCTTTCAACTGTTGCTTGTCTGAGAAGTTTTTATGCCTCCATCTAGTCTGAATGGCAATCTAGCAGGATGCAGTAGTCTTGGTTGAAAGTCTTTCTCATTGAGTGTGTGATATATGTCTTTCCATTCTCTTCTGGTGTTTAGATTTTGTGTGAAGAAATCTGTTGATAATCTTATGGGTCTTCCTCCATATGTAACTCTTTGTTTTTTTCTTGCAGCCTGCAGGTTCCTTTCCTTATCCTTATTCCTTTTCATTCTAAATATGATGTCTTGGTGTCTTTAGGTCTGGGTTAATTCTGTTTGGGAATCTGTGGACTTCTTAAACCTTTATGTCCTTTATGTCATTTACAGTAGGGCATTTCTCAGCTATTATGTCCTGTAGAATATTTTCTTCCCCCTTCCTCTCTTTCTTCATCTGGTAAGCCAATAATAAGCATATTACTTATTTAGGTCATCCCATATGTGTCTTTTCTTATTTTCAGTATCTATTAATCTCTTTTTTAGTTCTCTTATTTCTTTCTTAGTTTCCTCTAATTCATCCCCAATCTTGCTAAGTCTTTTTTATACCTCAGTTATTCTGTTCTCACTCCCCTTGGGTGATTTCTGTAGCTAAACTATTTTGTTACCCTGTTCAGATAAGCTTGTTCAGCTGGTTGTGCTCTTAACTCAGCTATTTCAGCTTTCAGATCTCTAATCTCCTTGAGATAATTAGTGTTTTCTTTCAGAGTCTCATTTGTTGTTTCCCCACTTCTGATGATATTACCTTCAAAACCCTTCTTCACTCCTGCAATTATTGCAATGTTTAGTATTTGGATGTTGCCCTCATTTTTATTTGCTTCTACCTTTGGGAGGGGTGGGCATTTATCTGGGATTTTGTCCTAGTTCGTTTCTCTAATGTTTCTTTTCAGTCTGATCATTATATTTGGTGTGTTATGAAATTTACAGAAATGTCCTGGGTGTTTAAGTGTATATATGGTCTGAGGTGGTTTCTGGTAGATTAGTTCCTAAAATACTTTTATAGCTAGTTTTCCCAATGTTACAAAGCATAGTGATGGTATTTCTTTTAGGATAAATATTCTCCTACAATATTTCTAACAACTATCTGAAATTTAATTTATAAATGAATCTTAGTTTATTTAAATAGTTATTTATTATGGTTTCCAAATTTTCCTATTATAAACACCTCTGAAATAATCATACTTGAAGCTCAGTTTGTTCACATGGATGGCTTCTTCTCTTATAATAAGATCCAAAATGTAAACTTACTAAAACAAAGACCATTTTCATATGTAATCATTTTGACACATCTTTAAAAATTGTGATCCAGAGGCACTGTCCCAATCTATAATCCTATACAAATTCCTCCTTTCCAATTTAGTAAATCTAAGGGATGCATTGGATCGACCTTCTCGTGGTGCATCCCGTGAGTACCCATTCACTGGGGAAACTGACGATCCTTCCTAGCCGACTGAATCCACATGGATCCCAGTCACTTTCAAAGCCAGCAACAAGCAGCTCCTGACAGCTTTCAACCTGACGCCATTGACTGGCTACGGAAGAAGGGCAAACGCTAGAAGAAGAAGTAAATCTAAGAGTCTTGTCATTTTTACTTGTACATTTTTATTCATTTTAGTACTTCATATTATTTTATTTTCAAGCTTCCAGCTTATACTATTCATCCATTTTCCTGTAAGTTTATTATTTTTAATGTCTGGAAAAATTATTTTATCAACAGTATTGAAAGTAAGAACCCATTGGTATTGGTTAGAAAAAAATTCTATGTATTTGTCTATGTAACAAGTATTTATATAAAACTAGCATAAATACATACACTAGCCTCATAAATAAGAGACAAAATCAGATAACCTTTAATAAATGTATTCATTGGGACCTAATGGTGACACACCTAGCTGAGCATACATGTTACAATGCAGAAGGACCCAGATTGAATCCCCTGGTCCCCACCTGCAGGAGGAAAGCTTTGCAAATGGTGTTTCAGGTGTCTCTCTTTCTCTCTTCTTCTCTACTACCCCCCTTCCCTCTCGATTTCTGGCTGCCTCTATCCAATAAATAAATCAAGATAATACCAAAAGAATAGTTCAAAAAAGTGAAAGAAAGAAACCACAAACTTAAATAAATAAATTCATTTGCTTTATGAGAGAGACTAAAGTAAAGGGATCAAACATGTGATCTCATTTATGTCTGTCCTATACTCTACCTGCTAAGCCCCCTCCCCAGCTGTGAAAATCAAGTAAACTTTCAAAGGACAAATGGAAGGAAGGGACCGAGATGACTGCATAAAGGCAATTGTAGGCTAACTCTCCTTAAAAATTCTCTCCAGATGCTGACATGTCTGAATGGAAACAAGATTTCCAAGTCAGTATCTGAGAGACAGCAGAGGAGGGAATACAAAGAAATCAGGAAGGAAACTTGTGACATATATATATGAATAGAAAAAGGTACCAAAAAAGGACAAAGGTGAATGGTGAATTTTCTGCCTTGTTCCTCATTCCTACTCTGAACCCCAAGCCTGGTAGCCTGCTGATTCAGGAAGGCTTCTGTTCTTCAGAGGATCCTCCAGAGGAGTTACCTGGCTGCATTCCAGAGTGGGCAGAGATCATCTAGACTCACTAGTTCTTCAGCTTACAGAGAGGTGTGGAACAACCCCCCAACCCCCCTTTTTTTTTTTTACTTGTACAAGAATACTGTCTAAGAGTGAGGGAGGGCTTATTATCCAATAGCTTTCTGTCCTTGGAGATCTCTTGAGAACCAAAAACACCCATCCAAAGATCTGTTTATACTTATGCTCATAGCTAAAACCTGGAAGCCACTTAGATGTCCAACAACAGATGAGTGGCCAAGAAAGTTGTGGTCTGTATGCACAATGGAATACTACTCAGCTGTTAAGAATAATGAATTTATCTTCTTCACCTCATCTTGGCTGGAGCTTGAAGAAATCATGTGAAGTGAGATAAGCCAGAAAGAGAAGAATAAATATGGGATGATCTCACTCATAGACAGAAACTGAAAAATAAGAACAGAAGGGGAAACACAAAGCAGAAGTTGGATTAGTTGGTGTATTGCACCAAAGTAAAGGACTCTGGAGTGGTGGTGGGGTGGCTTCCAGGTTCCAGTGTATGACAGTGGAGAAGGAATTTGGCTGGGCAGGAGAGCATTTTACAGAAACTTGAAAAATGTTATATGTGTACTAACAAATGTATCTATTGTCAACCATTAATCCACTCAATAAAAATAAATAGATCTATGTTTCATTCTAAAGGGAATAATTATGAGGTATAATTATTTCTTATCCACATCTTTATTTATTTAACCTATGTCAGGTGACAAATTTGACTGAATGAAAGAAAGAAGGGAAATACAAAAATAAATATTCTAATAAGTTATATAAATGGTGCACATTTGATAAATACTGTATTTAATTAAAGTAAAAGCAGGGACTAGGAGATAGCTTCTTCATATACTGTAAGGGCACACACCTTACCATATATGATCCATGAGTTTGAACAGTGGTACCACATAGGAGCATCACAGTACTGAGGGAAAATCCATAGACTAAAGAATAATACTATAGTATTTCTCCTTCTCTCAGTCTCTCTATCTCTTCCTTTGTCTCTATCTGAAATTTTTAAAAGAATGAGTAACTTGTTCATAGATATTTCATGAATAGTGGAATAACAGGTGAATACAGACCCAGTTTCAGAAAAAAAAGAAAAAAAAAAAGGAAAGGAAAGGAAAGGAAAGAAGAGCATCAGCATTCCTGTCAAACTGAGAAAAGATACAGGGTGGAGGGTAGAAAGCATAATGGTTATGCAAACAGACTTTCATGCCTGAGGCTCCAAAGTCTCAGGTTCAATCCCCCACACCACTATAAACCACAGCTGAACAGTGCTCTGGTTAAAAAAAAAAAGAGAGAGAGAGAGAGAGAAAAGATACAGTGATACTTACTGCCACCACTGTTACTTGATATGCTCTTGAAGTTGTTTTTTTTCCTGTTTTTTGCCTATGCTCTGATTATTCACATGAAGTCATTACCTAATTGGAGAAAAAAATAAATAAAAGTAATTGGACAGTTCAGTATAAGTCTGGTTTAGAAAAATTAATAGATTCCCAACATGTCCACAATAAACAACAATAAAATTCCAAGTGAAGAGCAAAACAATATTTAAAAAGCTATAAATCATACAAGTGCCTAGAAACAAAGTAAATAAAACACAAAATGGATATATAGAAAACAATAAGATAATACTGATATATAAAAGAGTTGAAAATTAGAATTTACTCACATTATGCACCTTTTTGGAAAGAGACCAATTTTCTCTCATTAATTTACAGATTTAACATAAATTCTTTCAAAATGAACACTGATTTTTTTTTTTCTGCTTTCCAAAGTGGAAGGAACTTCTTATAAAATTGCTTATAGCAGATATTCTTCTAGTTGAAAAAATGCTAAAAAAAAAAATGGGGATAAAAATATCCCTAAAATCTTTTTGAAATAGGAACTGAAAGCATCAGGATTTGAGCAGCCAGCAAATGAGAGAGAGAGAGAGAGAGAGACCCATTGAAGTGAGCCCAATACTCTTTCCTAAATATCTCCTGAAGGAATTTGCTGCATAATAAACACCAGACAGAGAGACTAAAATGCTATCCTGAAAATCACAGCTTGCAGGGCAGAAAAGCTAAGTAGAGTGTTCAGCACCTCCGTGAACCAAGGAGATAGAATTGGAGTTGAGACTTACTAAGACATGAAGGCTACAAGATCCTGCAGGGGATAAAAAAAGAAAAACCAGTCAAGCATGCCTGACACCCTAAAGGGCTACCCCCTCAATGCATATGCCGTTTTGTAAACAGGGCACTCCCTTGAGTCTGAAGGCAGAGTTGGAAGCAGCTGCTAAGAGGGTAGTTTCTAATCAAAACCCTATTTCTGTACATTCCTAAGATTGAAATATTTTTTCAAGAGCGTTCAAGGATGGAAAATAAACATCATCAAAGCAATCCTCTGGGAAAAGCCACAATTCTGTTAGTGAAAAAAAGAATGTTAGCTATTCCTCTCCGATATCCTGTTTTGTTTGATATTATTCAAAAAGTATGAAAACTTGTCTCTTCTATAAAAGTTCTAAGTCACAAAAAACAAAAGGTCTATTGCTTTTCTAACAGAAAGAACCCAAATGATAAAATTGGGAACAGCTGGATATAACTACTTTCTCTTTCTTTTCCTCTCTATTTCTTCCTTTTTTTTTTTTTTTTTTTTTTTACCAGAGCACTGCTCATCTCTGGCTTATGGTGGTGGGGGGGGGGGGGCAGTTTGAAGCTGGGACTTGAGAGCCTCAGGCATGAAAGTCTCTTTGCATAGCCATTATGCTATACTCCCACCCTCCTTTTATTTAAGAACTATTTTCATGGCATGCAGTTGACCCATTTAAAGTTAATTGTTTGCACAGTCAGGAGTTTTATCAGAACACTAAAAATGGACCTACCTCATGACCCAGCAAATATACCTATCAGGATAGATATGTGTATCTATGTTCATAGTAGCACAATCAGTAATTGCTGAAACTTGGAAGGAACCCAGATATTCAAGGACAGATGAGTGACTAAAAAAAAAAAAATGCAGTGTATTTGCACAGTGGAATATTACTCAGCTATTAAAAATGGTGGTCATGTCATTTGCATCAGATTACATGGAACTTGAAAATATGTTAAGTGAGAAAAGCCAAAAAGTAAAGAATGAAAAACAAAATGATCTTACTTATAAGAGGACTTAATACATAGGAACAGGGAGAGAGAGCACAGACTGAAACAGGAAGTGGGCATGGTGTATTGCATCAAAGCAGTTGGGAGGAGGAGGGACAGGGAGTATCAGAAAAGAACTTTTGATGTCCTGGTGCAAAATGACTGTACCTATGTGTCAATGGTCAATGACTGCACTGTAAAGCATTAACTCCCTAAATGAAAAGATAAAAAATAACAAAAAATTAAAATTAAAATTAAGTCTATTGTTTTCAGTATACCTGGAAGTAACCCAAGTGTCCAACAACAAAAGTGGCTGAGATAATTGTGTTCTCTATACACACAATGGAATACTACTCAAATTATAATTAAAGGCAAGCATACCATGTCCACAACCTGAAGAAGAAATCCTACTCTTTACAGAGAACTACTGCCCTTCCTGAGTTCTGGGGCATTGTTTCCATTTTAACATCCTTATATCAAAAGGGACATTTGACTTGGGCTGACTCAGAAATAAAAGTTATAGTCCACGAACTAAAACATGAGTATCTCCTTTCCCCAGCTTATTAAGATGTTGAATTTGCCCTCTTCACCTCATCTTGGATGGAGCTTGAAGGAAACATGTTAAGTGAGAAAGAGAAGGATGAATATGGGATGATCCCACTTATGGGCAGAACTTAAGAAAGAAGAACAGAAAGGAGAAACAGAAAAGTAAAACTTGAATGGGTTTGGTGGATTGCACCAAGGCAAAGTCCTCTGGAGAAAAAGGACAGGGAGAAAGCTCTGAAAGGGGGATGCTCTGGTCCTGGTATACAATAACAGACCAAGTTTGGGAGTGAGAGTATTTTGCAGATTCTTATCTCAATGACCTTAGAAATTGTATCCATTATGTCATAAGGAACCAAACACACCCATCCAAAAGGATTTGTGTACACTTATGTTTATAGCAGCACAATTTGTAATAGCCAAAACCTGGAAGCAACCCATGTGTTCAACAACAGATGAGTGGCTGAGCAAGTTGTGGTATATATATACAATGGAATACTACTCAACTATTAAAAATGGTGATTTCACCATTTGCAGCCCATCTTGGATGGAGCTTGAAGAAATCATGTTAAATGAATTAAGTCAGAAACAGAAGGATGAATATGGGATGATCTCACTCTCAGGTAGAAGTTGAAAAACAAGATCAGAAGAGAAAACGCTAAGCAGAACTTAGAATGAAGTTGGTGTATTGCACTAAAGTAAAAGACTCTGGAATGGGTGGACAGGGGAGAGTACAGGTCCTGGAAAAAGATGACAGAGGACCTAGTGGAGGTTGTATTGTTATGTGGAAAACTGGGAAATGTTATGCATGTACAACCTATTGTATTTACTGTTGAATGTAAAACATTAATCCCCAATAAAGAAATTTTAAAAAAGAAATTGTATA
The DNA here is from genome assembly GCF_950295315.1 of Erinaceus europaeus. Lineage (NCBI taxonomy): Eukaryota > Metazoa > Chordata > Mammalia > Eulipotyphla > Erinaceidae > Erinaceus > Erinaceus europaeus. The sequence goes on from NC_080173.1 coordinate 93,515,666, forward strand.
AATGTGCTAACAACTGTACAATAAACTATTAACTTCCGAATAAAAATTAATTAAAAAAATGTGTAGAGATCAGTGTCAAGCCTCTCTCTGGGTGATTCTCCTGCTTTAGAATCTGAATGCTGGTAGAGAAGTGATAGCAGGGACAACTTGGAGTCCTCTTGCTTTTCCTCCTCTGATGTGGACCCACCCACTCCTGAGCCAGAGCAAGAGTGGTCAGGGCCCCAGAATGTTCAACATGCTGCATCCAAGGCAGAGTTTCTGATTCATAAGTGGGGGCTGGTAAGAAGGAATCCCCTATGTCTTGACCACACTTACCAAGGACTAAGCCTTAGAAACAGACAGGTAAGGTAGAATTAGAAAAATAGAAGTCTCAGAAGAAAAGTTCCACCGTCTGGGAGGTGAGGGAAGTGAAGAGAAATTCTGTGGTTTAGGTGGGTGGGGAAAGGGAACTGTATCATTGTGTTTTCAGCAGGGGTCTTGAATTTTTAGTTTGTAGCAGAAGGGTTCCTCTTTCCTCGGCATAACAGGCTGGAGCAGAAATCAGCTGTTCTGAGCCGAGAGGAGAGGGAACCACTGGTTCAAATGCTCTCAACTTTCATCATCCTCATCAAATCGCATTGATGTTATTGAAGTTACTTGTTTGATGTTTTTCTTTTTTTTAAATTCTTTATTGGGGGATTAATGTTTTACATTTGACAGTAAATACAATACTTTATACATGCATAACATTCCCCAGTTTTCCATATAACAATACAACCCCCACTAGGTCCTCTCATCCTTTTTGGACCTTTACTGTTGCCCCCACACACACACACAACAACAACAACAACCCCAGAGTCTTACTTTGGTGTAATACACCAACTCCAGTTCAGGTTCTACTTGTGTTTTCTCTTCTGATCTTGTTTTTCAACTTTTGCCTTGAGATAAGACCATCCCATATTCATCCTTCTGTTTCTGACTTATTTCACTTAACATGATTACTTCAAGCTCCATCCAAGATGGGCTGAAAATGGTGAAATCACCATTTTTAATAACTGAGTAGTATTCCCTTGTGTATATAGACCACAGTTTACTCAGCCACTCATCTGTTGTAGGACATCTGGGCGGCTTCCATGTTTTGGCTATAACAAATTGTGCTGCTATGAACATAGGTATACACAAATCTTTTTGGATGGGTGTGTTTGGTTCCTTAGGATATATCCTCAGGAGAGGAATTGCAGGGTCATAGGGTAGGTACACTTCTAGCCTTCTGAGACTTCTTCAGACTATTCTCCACAGAGGTTGGACCAATTTACATTCCCACCAGCAGTGCAGGAGGGTTCCTTTGACCCCACAGCCTCTCCAGCATTTGCTGCTGTTATCTTTTCTGATGTATGACATTCTCACAGGATTCAAGTGGCATCTCATTGTTGTCTTTATTTGCATTTCTCTGACAATCAAAGACTTGGAGCATTTTTCGTGTGTTTCTCAGCCTTTTGGATCTCTTCTGTAGTGAATATTCAGTCCATGTCCTCTCCCAATTTTTGGATGGGGTTGTTTGATATTTTTCTTAGGGTCATTTCTATAAACATTTTTATTTGGTTGTTGCTTTTTGTTTGTTTTCAGAGCCCAGGCCTCTTTTCATGTGTGGATCTATTATTCCCAGTCTATTTGTCATTACTTTTATTTCAGACACACAGAAAGAGATGGCACAGAGCCACTTCACCACTTGTAGAGCTTTCCCTGGTGCCATCCATAATGTTCCAATGTGTTGATGAAGGGCTCAAACCCAGGTCTTCATCAATGGTAACATGTGCACTCAGCCAGGCAAACTATCTACCAGTCCTCCATGAATTAAAACAAAACATTTCCTCTCTCCTTTTTCACATGTAATATTCTGAGTGATGGGGGAACAATCCTGGCTAAGGAAGTGGGAGCAAGATTCAGTTGGTTACAGTGACTCATAATAATACTTAAGAAACGCATAATATATGAAGACACTTAGTGATCAAAATGTGGTTCCTCCCTTCCTCCCTCCCTCCGTTTCTCTTTGTTCTATTAAATGAAATTAATAAAGTCTGGGGCCATATGGTGATGCACCTGGTTGAGCTCACATGTGACAATGCATGAGGACCTGGGTTCAAGCCCCTGTCCCCACCTGCAGTGAAGGAAACTCAACAAGTGGTGAAGCCAAGCTGCAGGTGTCTCTCTATCTCTCTGCTTCTCTATCTTCCCCCTGCCCTTTCAATTCCTGTCTCTATCCAATAAAAAATATATATAAATATACTGGGGCCGGGGTGGTGACGCACCTGGATGAGCGTACATGTCACAATGCACAAGGACCCAGGTTCAAGCCCCTGGTCCCTACCTGCATGGGGGAAGCTTTGCAAATGGTGAAGCAGGGCCACAGGTGTCTCTCTGTCTCTCTCCCTCACTATTTCTCCCTTCCCACTCGATTTCTGGCTATCTTTATCCAATAAATAAATAGAGATAATTTTAGAAAATTAAAAATAAATAAATATACTAATATTTATTTTTTAAAAATTTTTAAAGAATTTAAAATAAAAGTTTTTTTTAAGATTTTTTTTAAATTTATTTTCCCTTTTGTTTCCCTTGTTGTCTTTTTATTGTTGTTGTAGTTATTACTGTTGTTGTTATTGATGTGGTTGTTATTGGATAGGACAGAGAGAAATGGAGAGAGGAGGGGAAGACAGAGAGGAGAGAAAGACAGACACCTGCAGACCTGCTTCACCGCCTGTGAAGCGACTCCCCTGCAGGTGGGGAGCCGGGGGCTGGAACCCGGATCCTTACGCCGGTCCTTGCGCTTTGCGCCACCTGCGCTTAACCCACTGCGCTACCGCCCAACTCCCCAAAATAAAAGTTTTTAAAAAATTATATGAAAAAGAAGCCTGGCCTGAAGACACTTCTTCTTCTTCTTCTAGCGTTTGCCCTTCTTCCGTAGCCAGTCAACAGCGTCAGGTTGAAAGCTGTCAGGAGCTGCTTGTTGCTGGCTTTGAAAGTGACTGGGATCCATGTGGATTCAGTCGGCTAGGAAGGATCGTCAGTTTCCCCAGTGAATGGGTACTCACGGGATGCACCACGAGAAGGTCCATCCAATGCAACCTCCTGAAGACACTATGATGCAAACATCTCACCATAATACACCACACACACACACCTCTTAAAGGTAAGGGATTTGGGCTGTTTGTACTATCACCAAGCTTGTAGCAGGTGAGTGTTTGACATAGCTGTGTGGTCCCCATGTGGGCCATCAGAAAAAAAGAGCACGAAACAGAACCTTGAGCTTAACAGGCACTCCGGTCCATGACAGTCTATTTACAGCTTCCATTTCAGCAGAAATTCTAGGCTTTCTCTAATCTGCAAACATTTGCACAAGTTTCTCGAAATCACAATGTGCTTCAGCAGGGAGAAATAGCTATAATTCGGAGCCCTTACCTCCCAACCTGCAAACCTGACCCCTAGCTTAGCATAGTTTTTTTTTAATTTTTATTTATGAAAAGGAAACGTTGACTAAACCATAGGATAAGAAGGGTACGACTCCACACAGTTCCCACCACCAGAACTCCCTATCCCATCCCCTCCCCTGATAGCTTTCCTATTCTTTATCCCTCTGGGAGTATGGACCCAGGGTCACTGTGAGGTACAGAAGGTGGAAGGTCTGGCCTCTGTAATTGTTTCCCCACTGAACATGGGCGTTGACAAGTGGATCCATACTCCCTCTTTCCCTAGTAGGGTGGGTCTCTGGGGAAGCGGGGCTCCGGGACAAATTGGTAGGGCCATCTATCCAGAGAAGTCTGGTCGGCATCATGCTAGCATCTGCTAAAGCCTCTTCTCTACCGTCAACCTCACACCCACAACCCCCCCCCAGTTCCCCCCTCTCCCCCCAACACACACACACACACACACAAAAAAAAAAAAAGCCCAAGAGAGATCAGTGAGTTACTCTGATGTTTATTTTAATGCATCTTAGTCCACACAGTTGGTACAAAATCAGAAGAAGCAAAGCAATCATGATAATAACAATAATAAAAGGTCTGGAGTCTTAGCATCAGAGGGCACCATATACATCTACAGTTGGTGGCCAATACAAGTCATTGCCAGACAGCTCTTGGAGGCAGAGAACAGTCTACACCCAGACAAACCCTGGGAACTCACAGTCTCAGCGGATCTAGAGGTCTGTCCTGCTGCTCTGGCCATATGAAACAAATGTGGGAGTGTTAATGGCAATTTATTATTTATGTATCTTCTTATTTATTGGCCCTAGTGATCACAGAAGCCTAGCTAGGTTCAACAGCAGTGACAAACTTTATATTACACAGCATTATTATGAAGGTTTCCATTCTACTTTATGTCCTAAAGCTGTTAATTGAATTTCCAGTGAGTACTTTAGATGGTTAGTGATCATAAGGAATGGTAAATATATATAGCACCATTTCATAGGTTTCTCATCTGGACACAGGACCAGGGCACACCCACCCTCAAGAGCAAGTATTTCCAAAGCCACAAACATGTTTTGCTGAGGGTTCCAGTTGGAGGGGCGGGGGCAGGGGGGCGTGACTGCAGCAGGCTTTACATGCAGGGGTGGGCAGTGCCTGTCTGTCTGTCATTCACTGGTCTCCCGCATCAGAAAGGCAATGGGCCATTCGGGGCTTCTATCCACATTTTTTTTTCTAAATGAGGTGGAGAAGGAGGGAGGTATCTTCTTTTGGAGAAAAGGGAAGGGGGTGAGATGGAGTTATCTATATCTTTGGACAAAACCAAAAGAAAAGCAAAGAAAAAATACTGAACTTGATTATAGTTAGGATGTAAAAAGTCCCTTAGCTACTTCTTGAAGGTACAACACAAGGCTGATGGTCAACATAAAAAGCAAACAATACTATGTACATATATGTAAAAAGTGTTATAAATAGGTTTTATAAACCATAGATATTATATACATCTTCAATCAACAACGAAGCCCCTTCCCACCCCCCTCAACTGCTTTCAGTTTGATTTGGTTTGAGTTTGGGATTGTTGGCTAGCTCTCTTTCCATTTCTCTGGTTTTGGGTTTCTGGTTTCCTTCCTCCTTTCCCCTCCCCTGTATGCTCAGAACCACAGACGGACTGCCCTTGCACCTCATTCACGCTTCCGTAAGATCACATAGACAACCCCGCTGAGTAGGGCTAAGGGGAAGGCCACCCAGGCCAGGATGTAGGCATAGCCATAGGAATTGTCAGAGTTGAAGTGCCAGTCTGTGTGCTTCACTGTGTAGATGGACGCAGCACTCATCACGCACAGACCTGGGGAAGAAAGGGAGAAACAAAGGTATCAATAGAGGTCATGGGAGGGCACTTCTGCACTCTCCCAATGCCAGGCCCTCCAAGGACCCCATTCTCTACCCACGCCACTCCTTGCTGGACCCCGACATCACATACACTATCTGGCTGTTACTGATTTTTCTTAGGGAGAAGGAAGTGGGCTCCAAAGCAGGCAGACACTGTTATCCAGAAGATGTCCAGACCCACAAGAGAGAGGAAGTTCAAAAACCAGGAACCTGGGGGCCAGGTGGTGGAACACCGATTAAGTGCACATAGTACTAAGTGCAAGGACCCACACAAGGATCCGAGTTCAAGCCCCCCACTCCCCACCTGTGGGGGGTGGGGCTTCAGAAGTAGCAGAGCAGGTCTGTAGGTGCCTATCTTTCTCCCTCTATCTCTCACTCTTTTCTCAATTTCTCTCTATCTTAGTCAATAAAATAAAAAAAAAAAGGCTACCAGGAGCAGTGAATTCATAGTGCCAGCATTGAGGCCCACCCTTATATAATCCTGGAGGGAAAAAAAACAAACAAACAGGAAGCTGGAAAGTGAACTGTTTTTCTGATCTTCTTCTAGAAATCCCCAGACCATCGTCTCCAAGGTCCTTCACCATCTTTTCTTTTCTGCTTCAATTCTTTCTCTTTCACTAACGTTAATTTCCATTGGCCAAGAGGGGGACAGTGAGAGTTAATGAGCCTGCCAGGTTCTTCCTTGGTGTCACAACCTCAGAGGAGTAACCTAATGGGGGTGACAGTATTATCTGAAACCAGTGGGAATGGAATGGCATGCTCATTCGGGAAGTCGTGATTGGAGTCACGCGATGGTGTCCAGCTCCCATGCAGATCACAGGGCAGAGCGGCATGGTCAACACTTGGTAGGGTCGCTTCATATTACGTGGAGCAAGGGCTGCCCATGGGCACTGGTAGGCAGACAGAAGGATATACAGAGAAAGCAAAGGTGATGGGGGAGAAACAAGAAGAAGAGAAAGAATACAATGGGAGGGGCCAGGCGGTGGCACACCTTGTTGAGCGCTCACATTACAGTGTGCAAGGACGCAGGTTCAAGCTCCTGGTCCCCACCTTCAGGGGGGATGTTTCATGAGTGACAAAACAGGGCTACAGGTGTCTGTCTCTCTTCTTCTCTATCTCCCCCTCCCCTATTCATTTCTCTCTCTCTATCCAATAATAAATAAAAAAAAAATTTTTCTTTAGAAAGATTGACTGTTTAACCCTGAGCTCAAGTTTAAAAAGAAAAAAAAAAAAACAGTGGAAAGAGGAGTGTGGAGGAGAGTACTAAGATCAAGCTCCATTTCACCTGGTCCCTTTCAACATGCCTTGGTGTCCTCAAAGTTGAGTCTGAAGGCCAAAGTGGGATAAAAGGTAGGAGACAGACAGGTAGATCGAGCTAATTCTCTTACCCATCAATGTAGTTCTTTGGTGCAGGAAGGAAGGAGAATAAAAACCTCCAGTCTGCATCTCTTAAAGCAGACAAATTCAAGTCGGCTGCTCCAAGCCCACGAAGACAGCCAGCATCCCCCTCCATGGAGGGGGCCCAGGGTTCTGAGCACCCCAGCCCAGAACTGCACAAAGCCTGCTCTGTTGCTTCCTGAAAACAGTGTCTTTGAGAGACTCTGAGTGACCCCATTATAAATCCAGCACATCATGTGGGATTCCTGTGGTTCGAAAGCTCCAAATGTCCTAGGCCACCTACTTCTAACCTCCATGCTATTTGGACAGCTATTCACTGGACACTGCAACTTTGTTTGAATAAAGTGCAGAAGTGGGAATATGTCACATTCACTCCCCCAGAAAACTGTGCTTCTGCAAGACCCACACCATTGGCCCCTGTGTCTTGGAATTATATGGGGGGGGGGGTAGATCCAGGAATTGCTAACTACAGAAAGTTCAGGAGACAGCAGAGTTGCGTGTGTCAGGAGGGAGACCATTAGCCAATGAGCCTTCCCTGAGGCCAGCAGTTTTGATCTGCTGGGAATAGATTTAATTTGCCTTCAGGTCTGGGATCCTCAACTGTCTTCTCCCCAAACCATTGACCAACTCCCCAAAGACTTCATTTTTTAAAATAAATAAATAAAATTGGGGCCAGGCAGTGGTGCACTGGGTAGAAAGCACATGCTACTATGTACAAGGACCCAGGTTCAAGGCCTCCTAGTCCCCACCTGAAGTAAAGAAGCTTCATGAGAGGTGACAATGTTACAGGTGCCTCTCTTTGTCTCTCCCTCTCTACCTCCCCCTTCCCTCTCAATTTCTCTGTGTCACTATCAAAAAGAGAAAAAAAAAAGGTGTACTAACTATTGTATTTTACTGTTGGCTGTAAACCATTAATCTCCTAATAATGATAAAACAAAAAGAAAAAAGGAAAAAAGAAATGGAAAAAAAATGAGGGGGAGGCACTGGGAGTGGTGGATTTGTTTTGCAGGCACCAAGCCCCTGTAACAATCCTGCTGTCAATATTTTTAAAAAAGTAGAAATAAATATTAAAATTTTCTGCTAGATTATCCCTACTGAGGGAAGAGCTATAAAAAGATGTCTCTTAACACCCAGATCTCACTGACACAGAGAGAATATTCTAGCCATGACCAAGAGGGACAGAGGGTGTTAGGACAAACGGTGCAGTGACTACGTAAATAATTTAATTTGCAAGACATTCCCCACGTAGAAATCTCAGAAGTCATTGAACGCAAGCTTTTTTTTTTTTCCTTCAAAAGCAAACAGCTTAAAAGACTTACAGAGCCAAAGAGAGGATACACACCTTAAAATGACTGTTGTCTGCGGGGCTGTGTTTGGGTTGAGGGGAAGGCTGTATGATCACAAGACTGCATATAAAGCAACGGACGTGCTCTAGACTTGCCTGGCAGCTTTCTGCCAGTGATCCAGGGCAGGGCTGTGCACACCACACACAGGACGGAAAGTCAAACATCCCCTTCCCGTAAGTGGGTTGTGACTGATGCCAGTCGGGGAAGATGTGTTTTATGAAGGTTGCCTGTGGATGAGGTGAGTTAGGCTGCAGGAACTGTGAACTCCCTCTCACCTCCCAACAACCTTTGCAATACAAGAAGGCTGCCTGCCAGGAGGGCCCTGAGTGTGTAACGTAGGTTTGCTGAATAAGAAAAGGATACAGAGGGGCCTGGACAGCCGGGTGATGATGCTCAGCGTTAAGCGCACATTGTGTGAAGCACAAGGACCCGCACAAGGATCCTGGTTCGAGCCTCCGGTTCCCCACTTGCATGGGGAAGTCACTTCACAAGCAGTGAAGCAGGTCTGCAGGTGTCTCTCTATCTCCTCCTCCCCCTCTCAATTTCTCTCTGTCCTATCCAAAAAAAAGAAAAAAGAAAAATGGCTTCCAGGAGCAGTGGATTCATAGTGCTGGCACAGAGCCCCAGTTATAAACCTGAAAGCAAAAAAAAAAAAAAAAAAATGCAGCATGGAGGTATCAGCCATTTAAAAGTTCATAAGAATTTCTACCTGACACAGGATGGCTGAGTCTGAAAAAAAAAAAAAAAAACCCTCCCTCAACGTTCTCCCTAGACTCCCAAGCCCCCCTTAATAGCAATAACAACTGCAGGGAAGTCAGTAAAATCCAGAATACTTGAAAGGGATAAGGCAGGGTGCAACAGTAAAGGAAGAAATCAAGGGAGGTCTCTAGCTTCCCTTTTCTCCATCCTGTTTGACTCAGTGACAAGGTAAGAAGTGTGGGTGTGTACAGGCACTGCTCTGGGGGTGGACGCACCAAGGTAAGTGAAACATGCTCCCTGCCTTTGAGGACTGAGTGTCTTTCTAAGTGGATACTTTAGAGGAGATTCTGAATATCAGATGACTTGGAGAGAAAGAGAAAGGAAGAGGAAAGGAGGAAGAGGAGGAGGAAGAGGAGGAAGAAAATGAGGAGAAAGAGAAGGAAGAAGAGGGAAAAGGAGAAGGAAGAGGAGAAGAATGAAGAAGAAGAGGAAGAAGGAGGAGGAGGAGAAGAAGAAGGAAAAGGAAGAAGGGGAAAAGGAGAAGGAGGAGAAGGAAAAAGAGGAAAAAGGAGGAGGAGGAGGAGGGGCAGGAGGAGGAAGAAGAAGAAAAAAGAGAAGGAGCAGGGAGGAGAATGATGGAACTAATGCCTATAGACTACGTGTTAGTGCTGGGTCCACTGCAGAGACCTGGACAAGCCTCACAGGCTTGATCTGTATCTAAAAGATGCATGAGAGTCCTCCAGGTGAAGAAGTGTAGGATGGAAGTTCCTGAAGAAGGAAGAACACCACTGAGGCAAGGAAGTCTGAGAGTGTTTGGTGGAAACCACCAGCAGGTCCTGATAAGTTTCAGATAAGAGAGGAAGGAGGGCTCACCAAGGGCCAGAAGAGAGAGGGTCTGTTTTGCAAACACCTATCATAGCAAGGTGGGAAAATGTATCCATGTACCAACAACTCCCAATAAAATAAGAAGAAGAAGAAGAAGAAGAAGAAGAAGAAGAAGAAGAAGAAGAAGAAGAAGAAGAAGAAGAAGAAGAAGAAGAAGGAGAAGAAGGAGAAGAAGAAGAAGAAGAAGAGGAAGAAGAAGAAGAAGAAGAAGAAGAAGAAGAAGAAGAAGAAGAAGAAGAAGAAGGAGAGGAAGAAGAAGAAGAAGAAGAAGAAGGAGAAGAAGAAGAAGAAGAAGAAGAAGAAGAAGAAGAAGGAGAGGAAGAAGAAGAAGAAGAAGAAGAAGAAGAAGAAGAAGAAGAAGAAGAAGAAGAAGAAGAAGAAGAAGAAGAAGGAGAAGAAGAAGAAGGAGAGGAAGAAGAAGAAGAAGAAGAAGAAGAAGAAGAAGAAGAAGAAGAAGAAGAAGAAGAAGAAGAAGAAGAAGAAGAAGAAGGAGAGGAAGAAGAAGAAGAAGAAGAAGAAGAAGAAGAAGAAGAAGAAGAAGAAGAAGAAGAAGAAGAAGAAGGAGAAGAAGAAGAAGGAGAGGAAGAAGAAGAAGAAGAAGAAGAAGAAGAAGAAGGAGAGGAAGAAGAAGAAGAAGAAGAAGAAGAAGAAGAAGAAGAAGAAGAAGTAGAAGTAGGAGAAGGAGGAGGAGGAGGAGGAGGAGGAGGAGGAGGAGAAATGGAGGTGTTGGCACTGCAGGTTAAACATTGACAGGACTAGTTAGTAAACAGACTAGATGGAGGGGAGGGGAAAAGGGAGGGGGGAGAGAGAGGTGAGTTTAGCATGACCACACAGGGGTTAATTTAGATAAATGAGAAGATGTTGATACTTTGGCAGCCAAGGGATTACACAGTTTTAAGGAATGAGTACTCAACAGTATTGAAAGGAGTGGAGTGACTGAGCAAATGACTTCAAGAATGTGCATAAGTGGTCTTTGCAAAAGTAGCTTCTCTGAGAGCCCAGAGCAAGAACTCAAGAGAAATAAGATCCCAGAGATGGTCTGCAGATAGCGCCTTCCCAGTGGGCAGTCTAATGGCTCCAGCAGTGGTTCCCCATTCCAGGTCGACACCACTCCCTCCAGGAATAACCCTGCCCAAGAAGCGCTTAGCTGAGGCTCTCCCTGGGATGAAGCCTGAGCATGCGCAGTTTCAAACCACACTGCCTTGGGGCGGCAGTGGCATACCCAATTGAGAACACACATTACCATACTTAAGGACCTGGGTTTGAGCTCCCACTCCCTGCAGGGAGGAAGCTTCATAAGCAGTGAAGCAGGTATGCCTGTGTCTTTTGCTCCCCTCTCAATTTCTTTCTGTCCTATCAAGTAAAATAGAAAGGAAAAGGGGGGGGGGGGATTGGCTTCAGGGAGTGGATGATTCATAGTGTTGTCACTGAATCCCAGCGATCACCCTGGTGGGGGAAAAAAAAAAACTGCCTTTCTTAAAAAGATGATTCTGATGTGTAGTGAAGACGGTGCCTCTCAATGTCTTTAGGAAGCAGCCAACCTAAGTATGTAATCAAGGCAAGATGGTGCTTAAATGTGAGGCTGAGGCTTATTATGAAGTGGATAAGGGCTGATGCAGCAAATTAGGAGAGCTCTGACTACACTGTAAGAGTTATAATCTAGAGGAGAGAGAGACAGAAAAATCTGTACTCAGCCCCAAGAGCTCCACATACTTTCTACCTGCCTTTCTTGAATGATCTATGAAGACCACACCTGAATTCTCCAACAGGAAGTTATACAGAAATACTCAAGTCTGCACAGGCCCTTAGGAAACTCACAAGTTCCTGGTGGTCTCCAGAATGCTCCATTGCTGTGAAGATGTATTTGTCCTCCATGGGACTGTGGCAGGCAGACTCTTAAGACATTAAGACTTCTCCTCACTGTTGGGCTATTTTCTTCTTGCCTTCTTTCTTTCCTTCTCTCTCTCTCTCTCTCTCTCTCTCTGTTTTTGTTTTTGCCTCCAGGGTTATTGCTAGGGTTCAATGCCTGCCCTAAGAATCCACTGCTCTTAACAGCCATTTGTTGTTCTTGTTGTTGTTGTTCCTATTTTAATGGCTTGGACAGAGAGCCTCCCTTATTTTCTGTTTGTAGGTTTGATTGTGTTAGCTTTCCTGTTGTGTTCCTTGATGTTAAGCTGTAACTGTTCAGGATATCTCTAGCTTTCCTCTACAACAATGGGCCCGTCATTTACTCTCTAGGCCTGGCTTCTTGATAGGTTGAACTGAAAAGCCATGCATGGCGGCATTAGCTTTGAGTTTTCAACATTAAGAGAGGCAGGGAATTTCTAAGTCAAGCCTCTAAATTATAGCTCTCAACTTTAGTAGGAAGAGTTGCAAGCTGCAATGTAACATTGGATGCACTGGAGATTCATAAAAGATGAACTTTCAGATCATTTAGACTGGAATTCTCTACCAAGAAAAGACCATTCTTAGGCCTTAGAAAACTATCACTTCGAATATGGCTCTCCCCTTCTAATTCAATCATCCTGTTCAAGTAGAGACTGCTAAACTGATAACTGAAAATTATATGTCTTGTGAGAGGAGATAAGCAGTTAGATCCAACAGGAGGATAAAAGAAAAACTAATCATGTGGTTCTAAGTTCAAAGCTCTTTTTTTTCATAGCTGAGTTCTAAAAAGCTTGCCCTGTGTTTGGAAGAGAATCAGATAGTAAAGTGAAGAGGAATGAGTCAATACACTTTGGAAGATATCGAACAGATTTTAGACTGAACTAAAACACGTCAACATACATAACAGTGATAACAGGTGTGACTTAACATCCTGACTTCTGGAATTTGCGTTGGCAAAAAAAAAAAGAAAAAAAAACTTTACCTTGAGGACTGTCCATTGATATCACCATCATACCAAACTGTAAATAGTTAAGTCAAAAAAAAATATCCCAGAACATGTTCTAGTTTCCCATATTACTTTTGGAAATAGAGTTTCTAATGGACACACACACACACACGCACACGCACACGCACACGCACATGCACATGCACACATACGAAGTCACTCACTTTGGGCAGCCTTCTAGTACCTGATCATTCTGCACCCTTGAATACAGTCAACTCCTGGAGACCTTTGTCATCTCCCACTTACCAGCAAGGATTTGGAATACTCCAGTGAAGTAAAAGCGGCCTCCCTTGGTGAGGGTAAAGAGCTGGCAGAAGAACAGGAACAGAGAGAGAACACTGAAGATGATGGACAGGATCATGGTGGCCTGGACAGACTGAAGCCATTCTAAGGAAGGAGACAGTAAGTTAGTATGGATGACCATACAGGGATCACGATCCCTGAAAGCCACAGTCCTCCCAACCTATACAAGCCCCCTCACACCACACCAAGAAAATTCTGACCAGTTATCTTTGTGTTGTCATTCTTTTTTATGGCTTCCTTTAGAGAAAATAAAAGCATGTGATACATGTTTAATTGTGAATATTTAAGGAATGTATTTTTTAGGGAGTCGGGCGCTAGCGAAGCAGGTTAGGCACACGTGGCGCAAAGCACAAGGACTGGCGTAAGGATCTTGGTTCAAGCCCCTGGCTCTTCACCTGCAGGGGGTCACTTCACAGGCTGGGAAGCAGGTCTGCAGGTGTCTTTCTTTCTCTCCCCCTCTCTGTCTTCCCCTCCTCTCTCCATTTCTCTCCGTCCTATCCAACAATGACGACAACAGTAATAATGACAACAATAAAGCAACAAGGGCAAAAGGGAATAAATAAATTTTAAAAAAAGAAATATATTTTTAAATATTTATTTATTTTCCCTTTTGTTGCCCTTATTGTTTTATTGTTGTAGTTATTATTGTTGTTGTCATTGATGTTGCCCTTGTTGGATAGGACAGAGAGAAAATGGAGAGAGGAGAGGAAGACAGAGAGGGGGAGAGAAAGAGAGACACCTGCAGATCTGCTTCACTGCTTGTGAAGCGACTCCCCTTCAGGTGGGGAGCCAAGGTCTGGAACCATCCTTAGGCCATTCCTTGCGCTTTGCACCACCTGCACTTAACCTGCTTCAATACTGCCCAACTCCCTTAAGTAATATTTTTATTGTTTATTTATTGGGTAAAGACAAAGAAAAATCAAGAGGGAAGGGGAGGAAGAGAGAGAGACCTGCAGCACTGCTTTACTGCTTATGAAGTTTTACCCGTACAGGTAGGGGCCAGGGGTTTGAACCTGGGTCCTTAAGCATTGCAGAATTTATGCTCAACGGAATGTGACACCATCCACTCCCACCCCTCAGTTGTTAATGATTTAAGAAAAGGCTTTAAGAAAACACTTAGTCCCACCACTGAGCTAAACTCATATTAAAGTATGAATTCCCTTCCGGCCTTTCTGCTAAAATATGTTATGTATATACACATATATGTCAGTAATTTCTGATCCCTGCCTATGGCCTTCTGCAAGTGGTTTTAACACTACTGTTCACAGTATCAGTATCCTCTTCCCCCAGAAAAAAAAAATAGATAGAGGGATGATGAAGAAGAAATTAAAAAAAAAAAAACCGTGGTTTTACAAAACTGCTTTTGTAGAAACCATTGATGATAAGAGCATACTTTATCAACGCAACAAGTGCCACCTTAGCATGCTTCACTTCAGACTGTGTCCAGAGACTTCACGTGTGGAATGACAACCCTTCAGCTTCATTATTCGGGTGAGACCTTTCCTTTCATAGGATTCTCTAATTCCATTCCAGGTGGTCCACTTCCTAACAAAGTCCCAAAACCTAGATATAGACCAGGTCCCATGAAATAGAGCATACGTTCACATGTATCCATAAACTAGGGTAAAATATATACCTGAAAGCTAAAGTACACAATAGCCTGCAGTGAGTACCCCCCAAACACTTCATCTGTACTATTCCAGCCTTTAGGTTCATGACTGAACAGTTTGTTTGGCTTTGTATGTTAACTCTCTTTTCAGCCACCAGGTTCCAGATGCCAACCAGACTTCCCTGGACAGACAACCCCACCAATGTGTCCTGGAGCTTTGCTTCCCCAGAGCTCCACCATACTAGGGAAAGAAAGAGGCAGGCTGGGAGTATGGATCGAACTGTCAACACCCATGTTCAGCGGGGAAGCAATTATAGAAATCAGACCTTCCACCTTCTGCATCCCACAATGACCTTGGGTCCATACTCCCAGAGGGATAAAGAATAGGAAAGCTATCGGGGAGAGAATGGGATACAGAGATCTGGTGGTGGGAATTGTGTGGAGTTGTACCCCTCTTATCCTATGGTTTTGTTAATGTCTCCTTTTTTAAATAAATAAAAATAAAATTAAAAAAAGAGTATACTTTATATAGCAATGAAAATCCATTTACTTGGCCAAACAGTATCCAGTCTTGGTCCATCTTATTAATCACCATTCGCCTCAGTAGGAAGCAGCCTAGTCTGAGTCAAACTACCAGGCTGGATAGTGGAGTTACACTACCACCTCCTTGTGGAACCTTTGATCTTAAATAAAAACTCCAGGCCTCTAGTGAGATCTCTGTAGCTCACCATCTGCTATAAATTAATGTCATTTCAGGAAGGAAGAGAGACTAGAAAACAGCCAAGGTTCATTCTTCAGGGGGATCTACACTGTTCACCTGCCATGCCCACCTGTCATTCAGGTGCTAAATAATCATGAGAGGGGGCAGCACTGCTCCTCTCTAAGCAGGAACTTGGCTGATGTGTGATGTCTTAGAAAAACACACATGGGTGCATGATCAGATATTCAGTACTAAGGAATCTGGATAATTTATGATCGACACCTGAATAAGATGAGCCTGGGTTTAAGTTACAAGTAGCTCATGGCGGAATTTTCATTAGAGGTTCTGGCTCTAGGTGAACTGTTACTAGTGTGTCACACACAGCTGTCAACAGTTCTGACTTGGAAGAAATATGAGAGACCCAATACTCTAGCTCCTTTGCACTGAAAATGATTTCCAGAAATGTGTATTCAGTTAATGTTAAAGACATTTACTTTTAAGAGAGAAAGAGATTAAGGGAGAGAGTTTGAGAGAGAGAGAGAGAGAGAGACTTAGAGACAACAGGTAAGTTCTCTAATACTATTCTCTCTCTCTCTCTTCTCTCTCCTCTCCCTCTCTCTCCCCCCCCTCCCCAGCCCTCCAAAAATGGAGACCCGAAATCTTTATCTGCAATATTCTTACCTTTAGGTTCATGATTATTCAACAACTTGTTCTGCTTTATATCTTAACTCTTTTTCAGTCACCAGGTTCCAGATGCTACCATGATGCCAACCTGACTTCCCAGAGCAGACAACCCCACCAATGTTTCCTGGAGCCCTGCTTCTCCAGAACCCCACCCCACTAGGGAAAGAGAGAGACAGGCTGGGAGTATGATTGACCTGTCAACACCCATGTTTAGTGGAGAAGCAATTACAGAAGCCAGACCTTCCATCTTCTGCACCCCATAATGATCCTGTCTCCATACTCCCGTAGGGATAAAGGACAGGAGAGCTTTCAAGAGCAGAGGCAGGGTGGGATATGGAGTAGTTCTGGTGGTGGAAACTGTGTAGAATTATACCCCTCTTATCCTATTATCTTCTCAGTGTCTTCATTTTATAAATAAAAAAAAATGATTTTGATGAGCCCAATGGATAGAGACCAATCTGAAAGACCTTCAATCATTTTTTTTCTCTCCACTGCAGTGTCTTGTATTTTTCCCATTTCTTTGTCAGTTAAGATTTAAAAACAACAAACAATGAGTAATAGGTTGTGAGTCATCCTGACTTCATTTTCTATCTCCCTAATTAAATCTTTGCCCTTATCCAACACAGTGATTCTTTCGTGGCCCAGTCTGCACTACATCTAACGCAATACATCTAATATCATTGGCTTCAAATAAACCAATTATCCAGCACTCTGATAAATGAAGATAGAAGCACAAAGAAATTGGAGACGCAAACCTGGAACTGAAACAAAAAGTGATTCACTTTTGTTAAGAAATCAACTTCAACATGCATCTCCTATGCAGTCTGGCTAGTGGCGGCAATGGTATCGTGAATGTCTTTCTCCAGTTCTGAGAGACTTGCCTTTGCTGTTCTGAATAGCAGTGACTACTACCAGACTGCACAGAGAGAGAAAACGGAAAATTTAATATGCTGACTCTTGACACATAGGAAAAAGTCTCTTCGATGTAGATTTAGTTTCCTCCGTGAAAGGTCTTTCACCAATAATGTGTATTAAGCCCATAACAAACTGAACTGGTTTTTCAAAGTTTTGTTTCTGAAGTCAGAGCAGAATTAGGGAAATCGAGAAAGTTGGACTCAAAGAGTATGTGATGAGTACTTTCAGTTTTGAAGGAAATCTCTGGTTGGCTCTGAAGATATAAGTTAAAGGTTTTTAATCATAAGCACAGTAAAAAAAAAAAAAAAGATGAAGACAGAGCACTCAACTATATCACTAATCACAACGCATGTTAATAGGCTCAAGTCATTCATAAGACGTAGACTTCCACCTTCTACATCTGACAATGACCTTGGGTCCATACCTCCAGAGGGTTAAAGAATAGGAAAGCTATCAAGGGAGGGGGATGGGATGCGGAGTTCTGGTGGTGGGAATTGTGTGGAGTTTTACCCCTCTTATCCTATGGTTTTGTCAGTGTTTCCTTTTTTATAAATAAATAATAATAAAAAAACAATGTGGATTATCAACTTAAACTACATAATTATTATAATTTAATGTAAGAGACACACCTAAAATAAGTCATAAAGTCAAAATCAAGTATTTTACAAAGAGGATGCAGGTAAATAAATGATAGCAAAAATAAAGTAGGTGTGGTAATAACAGTGTCTGACAAAGTATAGCGTAGGTAGTAAAGGATTTAAATGGCCAAAGAGGCATATTTCACAGAGGAGAAAGAGCCAGTTTGCCATCCTCAATGCCTGGAAAAGAATAGAGAAAAAAAAAGAAGAAGAAGAAGAAGAAATTGAAAGTCAGTTGGAAGTGTGTGCGATGCAATGCAATCATCATCATCAATTATTTTCATTTATACATGTGGCATTCTGATACAGTTTCAGGCAAGAAGGAAATCTGTTGTTGCTGTTTAGGGTTTGTGTTTGTTTTTAGTAAGAAAGGCTTGATTTACAAGACTACTATTACGTAGGTACAATTTCTCAGCACAGTAAGAAAGTCTTAATAAAGCTCAAAAAAAAAAAAACTTGTTATAAGTATAGCTAAGGCAAGAATAAAGTAGAAGTAAAAAAAAAAAACAAACTAATTTCAAAATAAATTCAGACAGTAAAAAGCATTATTTCAGAAAATCTCTTCAAAAAAAAAGATAAAACCAACGCAAAGATTGCCACCTCAACATGCTTCACCTCAGACTGTGTCCAGAGACTTCACGTGTGGAATGACAACCCTTCAGCTTCATTACTCGGGTGAGACCTTTCCTTTTATAGTACACTCTAATTTCATCTCAGGTGGTTCACTTTCTAACAAAGTCCCCAAACCTAGATATACACCAGTTTCTGTGAGAGAGAGCATATGTTCACACGTATCCATAAACTACTGCAAAATATATACCTGAAAGCAGAAGTACACTAGAGTTTGCAGTGAGTACCTCCCTAACACTTCCTCTCCACTATTCCAAGCTTTGGGTCCATGATTGCTCAACAATTTGTTTGGCTTCGTATGTTAACTCTCTTTTCAATCACCAGGTTCCAGATGCCATCAGGATGCTGGCCAGGCTTCCCTGGATTGAAGACCCCACCAATGTGTCCTGGAGCTCAGTTTCCCCAGAGACACACCCTACTAGGGAAAAAGAGAGGCAGACTGGGAGTATGGACCGACCAGTCAACGCCCATGTTCAGCGGGGAAGCAATTACAGAAGCCAGACCTTCCACCTTCTGCAACCCTCAATGACCCTGGGTCCATGCTCCCAGAGGGATAGAGAGTGGGAAAGCTATCAGGGGAGGGGGTGGGATATGGAGATTGGGTGGTGGGAATTGTGTGGAGCTGTACCCCTCCTACCCTATGGTTTTGTTAATTAATCCTTTCTAAAATAAAAAAAAAATTTAAGATAAAATGAAATATAAAGAAAATATTCACCAAGAAATGATTCTGGAGTAGGTACTACATGCCAAATCCCCAGACTATGACCAAAGCAGTATTTAAAGAAAGTTTTCCACCCTTAGAGCACTTAATAGGAAAGGGAAGTAGATCAGAAGTGTCACTCAGATAAACTAGAAAAGAGATGATTAAGTGAATTCAAAAGTAAAGACTTTAAGGGGGCAGGTGGTATTTATCACCCCGGATTAAGTGCACATAGTACGAAATGCAAGGGTTCATGCAAGGAACCTGGTTCGAGAGCCCCCGGTTCCCCACCTGCTTCACGGGTGGTGGGGGGAGTCGCTTCACAAACAGTAAAGCAGGTCTTCAGGTGTCTGTCTTTCTTTCCCCCTCTCTATGTTCCCCTCCTCTTATCTCGATTTCTCTCTGTCCCATCCTATTAAAAAAAAAAAAAAGGATTCCAGGAGCAGTGGATTCATAGATTCTACACGGAGTCCCAGCAATAACCCTAGAGGAAAAAAAAACAAACAACTAAAGACTTAAGATGAATAAAATCATAGATTAATAAAAGAAATGGCAAAAATAACAGTCATTAGAGAATCTGATTCTTTTGATGGAAAATTATAAGGCAGATAAATTTTATTAAATAGGTAAAAGAAGTACAAAGGAAACCACAAACGTATGTTCCTGGATAGTTACAAAAAAGGATAATTTTTTTCCCAAAGTAATCTACAAAGTCAGTGCTTTCCTAATCAGTACTCTAGTGGGAACTTAAACATCTGTGACAGGAGATAAGAAACTCTACTCGTGTGATAACAACTATCTTGAAAATCAGGCTGAAATTCATCCTGGGTTAATAGTAGAATATATACTTAAAGAATAATGATGGGGGGGCTGGGCGGTGGTACACTGGGTTAAACACACATAGTACAAAGTGCAAGGATCCTGGTTGGAGCCCCCAGCTCCCCACCCGCAAGGAGCGGTTTCTATTCACAAGTGGTGAAGCAAGTTTGCAAATGTCTATCTTTCTTTCCCCTCTCTGTCTTCCCATCCCCTCTCAATTTCTCTCTGACCTATCTAAAAAAATTGAAAAAAATGGCCACAGGAACAGTGGATTTGTAGTGCAGGCACTGAGCCACAGCGATAACCCTGGAGGCAAAAAAGAAGAAGAAGGAGGAGGAGGAGGAGAATTATGTTAGTTGTAGAATCATTACTAAGAGAGAAAACAAATTAAGGGGTATCTCTTTGATGGACTGTTTTTGCAATAGTTCAAAAGTTGTGAGTCAGAAGATAAAAATAATCTCTGAAATATCCTCAAGGCAGGAAACAGTGTGGAACGCACAAAGTATAATATTACTAAATCCACATCAAACTAAATGTGTGTGTGTGTGTGTGTGTGTGTGTGTGTGTGTTCACCCAAATAAATAGCCAAAGGTATACCCAACTAATACCAAGGACTATCCCTACAACTGGAATAAGAATGAGGATAAATTTGGTCAAGGAGACCTTTCACTTGATCCATTCCATTTGACTTTTCTTCAATAAGAAGAGTACTTGTATCCATGTAATATTTGCATAGTTAAAATCAATTTAAAATATCACATGGCATACAATTATTAGTTAAGGCTCCAAAATCCAAAAACTGCTAAAATTCTGGAGAGTCCCGTCTTTTCTTTTCCTCTGATGTCATCTATCAGAAGCTGCGTACGGATGGGTAATATTCTGCAGGTCGCAAGATCCCTGTGGCACTGACTCAACTTTGCCATCTGTGCACAAGATCAGCCTTAGGCTCCATGTGAATGATGGGAGAAGCCCACTCACCCAAAAAATCCTTATTTACAAAAATTAAGCTCTAGGCCAGATATGGTCTGCAGGCTCTCTTCTGCCAAGCTCTTCCATTGACACACAACTCGGACGGTACAAAAATAATTACCAGAGTGGAGAGTGCTGTGTCGAAATACAACACTGCCAAGTATAACCAGCGTTAGACAGACTTCACCTGAAGTGGGAGGCCAACATTCCATCCAGGTGGCCAATGTGGATTTCTGCCCAATTTCCTACCCAAGTGAGACTCTGTCGTCCCAGATTACAAATTTGATGATCATGAGCAGAACCCTGTGGCTCACCCATGTCATTCCTTAGGGCTTGTTCAAGACTTGACCCAAAGGGAAAGCCGTACAAGTATTTGTGGGATTTCCAGCGGCAGCATTTCCAAGCAGTCGCCAACCCTGATTGCTGAGCACAGGAATTAAAGGCCTAAAGCTCTTCTCAGACCTACTGCGGTAATGAGTGTCAGGTAACGGCTCGGTGACGGATTTGTGACAGAGACTGTGGTTGTAAGCAGACAGCTCTGCCAGCAGTGACCAGGGAGAAGCTTGACTTGCCTATAATCAAAGCTGGCTTCAAGGTCAGATTCTGGCTCCAGTGCAGCTAAGCAATGAAGGAAATACATCCACCCCCTCAGCTGTATTCTTAGCCTGGGACCTGTGGTCTAGTGAGTTACAGATTCAGAAAGGATGAAGCACTATTCAAGGTGCCAGTTTATATCTGTGACCTTTTTCATCTTTCACTACCAGGATGGAGTCACCTGCCTTTCACCTCCAGCCCCAGCTGAGTCCCAGTCTAGACAAACTCAGAGAAGACTCAAACCCAATCACAAACCGGTTTTTGTTGTGGCTGCTGTTATTTATTTGTTTGTTTGTTTGTTTGTTTGTTTTGACCTTTCTTTGGGATTTTTCAGAATGGAAGAAAAGATGGTTTATGAGAGTCATTACATCAAATGAGTGAGGCAAGTGGGCACAAGAGGGGGAAAACAATAAAAAGTATCAGATGAGAAAGAAGACATCAAATAAGAAGGATGTCATCAGATGAGACTGAGTGAAAACTGCGAGAATCAGCATGGCACATTTACATAATGCTGGGCTGCTTATAAAGCCACGTGACCAAAAAGCCCTGGAACCGCCCCACCACCACCACCACCACCACCACACCTCGCGGGCTACCCCCATCATACAAATAACCATTTTTCTTACTACTCAGTAGGAATGTCAGTCCAGAAACAGCTGACTCAATAAGAGGCCTCTGCACTGAAGCCTTTGCCCACCAACTGGAGCACCCAGGACATCAAACTCTCCCCCATTCACTCCAGCCCTCAGGCCGACTTTTCCTGTGCCCAGTGGGGAATGCTACATTTGTGCTGCCAGCCTATAGAGTGCCGGCCCTGGCACTCACAAGACTGAGAAGGACCATGTGAGACACTCCTTCATCACACAGTCCAGTGAGTGTGTAGCATCTTTTTTTAAAAAAAAAAAAATTATTTATTTTCCCTTTTGTTGCCCTTGTTTTATTTTTTTTTATTGTTGTTGTAATTATTATTGTTGTCGTTGTTAGATAGGACAGAGAGAAATGGAGAGAAGAATGGAAGACAGAGAGGGGAAGAGAAAGACACCTGCAGACTTGCTTGTTTCACCGCCTGCAGGTGGGGAGCTGGGGGCTCAAACAGGGATCTTCACGCCGGTCCTTGCGCTTGGCGCCACGTGTGCTTAACCTGCTGCACTATCACCCAACTCCCAGGTGTGTAGCATCATAACCAGAGCAATACCGAGGTTGGTAACCAGTGAACAACCTATATCAGGAGGTAGAAAGGGACTCCTGTGAAGGCGTTCCAATTTTACTTGGTACAATCACTCAGTGAACTGCTCTCCACACAGACAGAGTTCGTGGAAGGCACATGAAATATTTTTAGAGTTTAATTTATATTTGTGACTTGATACTCATAGTATTGTTCTGTTAAGTGGGCACTGGACTTGAAAAAGAATCTAACATAGCCATGGAGGTAAAGAAAATTGCCTGAAATTGTAGGCTATTGAAGCCTGCTAGCTTTTCCTTTCTTTCCTCCCTCCTTCCTTTCTTTCTCTCTTCCTTCCTTTTTCTTTCTTTCTTTCTTTCCCTCTTTCTTTACTTTTTTCCTCCTTTCTTTCTCTGAAAACTCCATTAACAGGAAGATCAGATTAGACTTTGTTTCCCAAAGAACTGGAGTGGGCTCTATGTTAACTTCCTCTTTGGCCATGAGAGTGGAAAATGAAATATTAAAGACTATGACAAATCTTATCATTTAAGAACAAAGTGGTTAGGTGCCAAGCAGTGGTATCCTCAGTTGAGCACACATGTTACAATGTGCAAGGATCTGGGTTCGAGTTCTGGTCCCTCTCTGCAGGGGAGAAGCTTCCTGAGTAGTGAAACAGTGCTGCAGGTCTCTCTCTTTTTTTCTCCTTCTCTATCTTCCCCTTCAGTCTTGATTTCTCTCTGTTTTCTATCCAGTAAATAAAGTATTTTTAAAAATGTCTTAAAAAAAAAAAAAAGGCTGATTAACCTTTAATGTTTTGTATTTCCCAGACCAGTCTATCAGCGTCTGTTTTGTTCCTCAGAGAACAATCCACTTAGGAATGCTAGATTTGACCACTGATAGTGAAGTAGAGAAAATCAGTTTTAATTACCTACCCATAAGCTTTATACAGTGGACGTAAGTGGGGTGGTTGCTTTCAAGATATTTGGATTTAAAAGAAATTTTCCATATGTGAGGTAGTGGAGTTCTCCTACTTGCTTGCTATATATATATATATCAAATATTGTGGACATGACAAGTTGGAATTAATGCCTGCCCACCTCTGCCAGTCAAAAGGAACCAGCTGCCTGTCTCTTCTCTCCACACCTACTCAATTTTGCAAGACCCAGTTCAAAGATTACCTCCTTGTGGGATTCCCCCCAAGTCTAAGTTCTATCCTGAATATGAACAGAGGTCCTGGTGTCATGTGATGAGGTCATCACCAATTTCAGAACCTCTGTGCTCACTCCATTGCTAGGCAACCAAGGGCACCTGCTGTAAGCTACCAGCCTGGGATTAATAGTCAATGTGGAAAAGCAGGGGTCCTAGCACCATGTCTACTAAGTTCTCCACTATTCAGCACTGGGAGAGCTAAGAAATGTAGTATGTTTAAAATCTAGTGAATCCTATTGCCTTTCTTTAGAGAAAAGAGAGAGGGGAAGAGGGAGAGGGAGAAGGGGAAGAGGAGGAGGAGAAGGAGAAAGAGGAGAAGGAGGAGGAGGAGAAGGAAGAGGAGAAGGAGGAGGAGGAGGAGAAGGAAGAGAAGAAGGAGGAGGAGGAGAAGGAAGAGGAGAAGGAGGAGGAGGAGGAGAAGGAAGAGAAGAAGGAGGAGGAGGAGAAGGAAGAGGAGAAGGAGGAGGAGGAGAAGGAAGAGGAGAAGGAGGAGGAGGAGAAGGAAGAGGAGAAGGAGGAGGAGGAGAAGGAAGAGGAGAAGGAGAAGAATGTTTCCCCTTTTCTCTGGTCATCAGCCTTTTATCACTTATTCCAGAAAGATGAAATCATAATCCTCAATAATCTGAAGAATTGTGACATGGAAGAGAGACTGCAAGTCCAGGAACACGAAAGAGTTTTAAACTCCTTGAGAACAGGTCTGAAAATTTTGATGAAAATCCAAGATTGGCACATCAGGCATGGACGAAGACAATAAGACATGACCTTAAGAAAGCAATTTCTCGGGAGTCCGGTGGTAGCGCAGAGGGTTAAGCACACATGGTGCAAAGCGCAAGGACCTACGAAAGGATCCTGGTTCGAGCCCCTGGCTCCCCACCTGCAGGGGAGTCGCTTCACAGGCGGGGAAGCAGGTCTGCAGGTGTCTCTCTTTCTCTTGCCCTCTCTGTCTTCCCCTCCTCTCTCCATTTCTCTCTGTCCTATCCAACAATGACAACATCATCAACAACAATAATAATAACTACAACAATAAAAAACAAGGGCAACAGAATGGAATAAATAAATATAAAAAAAAGAAATTTAAAAAAAAGAAAGCAATTTCTCAATGATAGCATCTCATGGCAATCTTCCCACATTACTGGCCACTTCTCCCCAGTCTCTCCTGCTAATTTCTCCCTGCTACATCCTCCCCCTATTAATCACCGGAGCATTTCAAGATCAGGCTTTGATCCTGTTCCATCCTCTTGTCTCTTGTCTACCCCAAAGTGATGGTATTTAGCTCATGATATTACACAGCTTTTGGCACAGACTAAGGACTCCTAAACTCAAGTTTCCAGTCTGGACTTCTTTCCTGAGCCACAGATTCTTAAAGATCAGTGTTCTGTGGATACCCACGCTAGTCAAACATTAATCCCAATTTCTCTCCCTCCATTGTGACACCGTTTTCATTCTCCAACTACCCTCTCTCAGTCCAAGACCCCATAGCGTAGCCAGTAGCTCAATCCATATATAGAAGTCATCTCTCAGCATTCTTTCTCTAATTCTCTCCTCTTTTAATTTTAAAAATTTCTATGATCTTTATTTATTGGGTAGAGACAGAAACTGAGAGAAAAAGGGGGTGATAGAGAGGGAGAGAGACAGAGAGACACCTACAGCCCTGCTTCACCACTCGAAAAGCTTTCCCCCCCCTGCAGGTGGGAACTGAGGACTCAAACCCGAGTCCTTGTGCAGTGTAACGTGCACTCAACCAGGTGTGCCACCACCGGCTCCCTTTCCCTAATTCTCCACATCCAAGCCACTGGCAATTCCTGTCTCGGTCTGTCCCATCCTCTACCGCATCACTCTGTCCAAGTCAGTACCGATCTCCTGCAGCTCTTGTAAGGACTAAGCTCAAGTACTCCAAAGAGTAGCTTTGTGGAGTTAGTATTCTTATCATCATCGCCATCATGACCAATCTTCATTACCATTCCCAGTTCCTGCTTCTGCCCCAGATACACTGTATCAGGCAAAATGAGCTTTCAAATCCTACCACTATTATGATTCAAATCCTTCAGTGTGGTCCAGTCAACCTATTCCATGGCCTGTGAAGCCACCACAATCCTGTCTTCTGTTTCCCTCTCCTGCCTCACCTCACACACCCCTCCAGCTAGTGTGTTCACCACACCACACCCTGTCACTGGGACAGAGGGAGACCAAACTCTTTCCTGACTCAGGCCCTTGGTTCTTGCTACGACTTCCTGAAATTTGCTCCCAGTGGTTCTTCACGTGACTGGTCCCTCCCCATCTTTTAAGTTCTTCATCCACATGACCAGGGGAGGAAGAAGCCTTCCACGACCAACGAGCTATTTCCTTGCCCATGGCAACTTTCTATTTCATCACCCTGTTTGCCCGCCCCTGAGCACTTTCGACTAACCAGTCATCTGTGCTCTGTGTCCTCTCTGTCTCCCCCTTGTGACTTCGGCCTCCCTAGAGCATAGACACGGCCTTTCTCCTTCAACTCTGTGTACCCACTTCCTGGAGCAGTGCCTCCTACAGAGAATGCACTTAATAGATTTGGAGAATTAGTGAACAAGCTGCATTATTAGCTCTTTGAAAATGAAAGGAGTGGGGGCCAGGTGGTAGCACACCCTGTTAAACGCACATAGTACTAAGAACAAGGACCCATGCAAGGATCCAGTCCAAGCCCCCCTGTTCCCTACCTTCAGGGAGGAGGGAAGCTTTACTGTCAGTCGGAGTTCAGGGCGCCAATATGCCGGATCCCAGAAGC
This sequence comes from Erinaceus europaeus, assembly GCF_950295315.1. Classification (NCBI taxonomy): domain Eukaryota; kingdom Metazoa; phylum Chordata; class Mammalia; order Eulipotyphla; family Erinaceidae; genus Erinaceus; species Erinaceus europaeus. Next base: position 93,541,904 of record NC_080173.1, read on the forward strand.
AGAACTAGAAGCATACCAACACTTTACAAGCAGTGAAGCAGGTTTGCAGGTGTCTCTCTTTCTCCTGTCCATCTCCCCCTCCTCTCTCAATTTCTCTCTGTCCTAACCAATAAAATGGAAAAAAAATGGCCACCAGGAGCACGGGATTTGTAGTGCTGGCACTGAGCCCCAGTAATAACCTTGAAGGCAATAAATCAGAAAGGAAGAAAGAAAGAAAGAAAGAAAGAAAGAAAGAAAGAAAGAAAGAAAGAAAGGAAGGCAGGCAGGCAGGCACAGGAAAATGCAAGGAGTGTTCCTGTGAGGTAGTAAGATCTCCATCGTAGAATGAGTATACAGTCAGTATGTCTCAGAAGATCTGAAATTAGGTGGGCTGGAAAGAGGAGTGTTTCATCACCTCCCAGTTCTCCAACAGCATCTGGAGTCTAAGCACTGACACTGACTGTACATGCAGAAAGCTCGGTGCCCTACAGTCTATTCTCCAATATCACAAATCAACAGCCATGACCTCAGGCCCCGTCAGGCTCAACCTGTGTTTCTGAAATACTACAAGAGATGCTTTATCAACCCTTGTAAACTCCTAGGAATGCAATTTAATTTTTTTTCAAAGCAAAGACTATAATCTTCGAGACCCTATAGCTCAGACATAGACTCAAACAAGTACATTCTGACTGAACTCCCAGGTACCGGCACCCAATGAGCCAATCTCAGGGCCGCAGCACCAGCGTGATGACAGTACATCCTTCCCTGTGTGCCTCCCTCAGCTGGTCTGCTCGGGGCTCATCATCCCTCAGGAGAGGCTGAAATAAAGAGCCCTCGCTTGGGTAGGGATTGTGGGCTGGCCCAAGGAGCCACAAGTCCCTAAACTATATAACAAGAACCCATAAATGCAGAGGGCCTCCTTCATTTCCCAAAGTCTGACCAAGAGCTGTGCCCACAGAAGAAGAAGTGGCCTGAGTCCCCAGCTGAATGATAATGCCACCAGAAGACCAAACAAAATGAACTGGAAATGGTTTTTTGTGGAACTTCTGTTACATAGTCTGCCTTCCAAAACATTCTAGGCCGCTAATTCCAACTTAGAAGAAAAGCTACCCCTCAGAAACACATCTGAAAGATCCTGTGATGTGACTGAACTCTACCCTCGGGCTGGGCTCCCCTTCCCTATCCCTCTAGTCTACACTGTGTTTCTCATCTCTCCGCCAGGCTCCCTCCCTCCCCAGGGACCTTGAACTGACCAGTGTGTCTGCCAGGAACCTTCCCAAAAGTGATCACGTGATAACTCCTGTCAGCCTCAAGCAGTTTCCTCTCCAAAAAGCCTCCCTTCCTCACCTCATTTCTCCTTATCACATGACCTGTCTCATTCTCTTTGTAGTTCTATGACTGTTCACAATGATCTCTGTTTATTGACTTTCACCCAGGAAAACGTGCTTGCTTGCTAGCTTACTCTTTCATCCTCACTGCCCAGAAGGGTATCTAGCCTATACACAATAGACATTCAAGGAATAGTTGTGAGTGAAAAATAAAATAAAGAAAAAACAGGAAAGGAGAAGAGAGGGGAATGCAGAAAGGAAGCACTGAGGTGGAAAGTTCCTATTCAAGAAGTTAAAAGCAGGTAAAAGTCCCAAGATGGAAGGGAGGAGAGAAGGGAAGTGAGATTTAACAGAAGATAAGAAAAGATCACCCACACAGAACCCTATGGATTTCAAGAAAGGTTGTTTTCTACTTCTTCTTCCTCTTCTTCTTCTTCTTCTTCTTCTTCTTCTTCTTCTTCTTCTTCTTCTTCTTCTTCTTCTTCTTCTTCTTCTTCTTCTTAATAGATAGTTATTGCTATAACCACATTATTTGGCAATTGGGTTAACTTTGAAATATCCCTTTAGGATATTTATATCCCTTTTAGGATTTGCTGTATCATACACAACAGCACCATAATTTGTGTCCTTTGACATTGTTTGTATATAGCTGTGCCACCTGTTGCTTCTGTTCTCCCTGGTTTAAGCTTTTAAGAGAGTCAACATATCAAAGACTCAGCCTATGTATTAAAAAGACTCAGTCTGTGATTTTAAAAGTTTGAGACATTCAATCAATTTTCCTTCTCATATTAATTAAATAATGATTTATATGACTACAAATTGATAGGAATGTACATAAACACCATTCCCACCACCAAAAGACTGTGTCCTATCCCACTCCCCCTGGCCCCCCTCGCCCCATGAAGCTGAACATCCACCCTCACCCTCATCCCAGGGTTTTTACTTTGGTGCCCTACTCCAAATTCAGTCCAATCCTGCTTTGAGTTTCCCTTTCTGTTCTTCTTTCTCAACTTCTATTGATGAGTGGGATCAATGAGGCATAGAATGGTGAAATCACCCACTCGCATAGTGTGTTCCTTGGCTATGCGTGAGACATAAGTTCAAGCCCAGCCTCTGCTACATGGTCTGTCTGTCTGTCTGTCTCTGTCTCTCTCCCCCATTGCTTCTATCTAAAAACAAAATAAAAACCAAACAATATATGGGTGTGAAATAATAACTCCTAAAACCTTAAAACTTTGTGAACCAATGTTAAGGCATTAACAATAAAAATTATTTTAAGAAGCAAAGAAGTGCCTCTGGAAGGCCTTAAATCAGGAGCAACAGCATTAGGTAGGCGTGTGTGTGTGTGTGTGTGTGTGTGTGTGTGTGTGTTTAGAAATATTACACTAAAACTAAAGGTTGAGTGATGGCACACTTGGTTGAGCACACACATGACAATGCACAGGACCCAGGTTCGAGCCCCCAGTTTCCACCTGCAGGGGGAAAGCTTCACAAGTGATGAAACAGGACTGCAGGTGTCTTTCTCTCTCCCTCTCTCTGACCTCCTTCACTCTTTATTTCTGGCTGTCTCTAACCAATAAATATTATATAATAAACAAAAAAACAAAAAACAAAAAACAAAAGAAATATTACCCTGGGTCCCACATGAAAAATGAGTTAGGTGGGCAGAGATAGATAGCATAATGGTTATGAAAAGAGACTCTCACGCCTGAGTCTCGAAAGTCCCAGGTTCAATCCCCCCACAACACCATAAGCCAGAGCTGAGTGGTGCTCTAATTAAATTTTTTTAAGGAAGGAAGGAAAAAAGGAAGAAAATGAGTCCTGGAACATGAATGGTGAGGAATAAAAAGGCTGACACAGCAGCCCTGACAAGCAATAGCCAGGTTGGCAACAGAGCCAGGCACGCCCAGCAGCAGGCAGCACAGAGACTCCACAGACCCCAGACTACTGCCTCCCTGGTCGGTGAAGCAGTCACTAAAACACTAGACAGTACCTCGGGGTAGATGGGGGGGGGGGGGGGAGGAGGCAAGATTACTTTAGGATGGCCTCGGAGACCTTCCAGGGCCTCATCCGATAGAAAACTGAGTGAGTGTGTGGATCTCTATCACAAAAGACATGCCGTGACTGGATGAAAACCAAGATGCAAGAAACATCATGGAACAAAAGACTCTTGTTGTAAATTAACTTAAAAAGAGATTGGGGGCGGGGGGGTTGGGGCTGCTTGCGTGAGTAAAAGGATTCACTGCGGGGAGTTGGGAACTGGTTTAAACAATACAGGCTTTATTAGGGTGAAATAGGTAAAAGGCAAAATAAGCAATTATCATCAAGGGTTAGGTATACGCTAGGTCTATAAAGTCTGAATATGCTTATCAAAGTTTAGTCCCATCAGATAAACCATTATCAGCTCTGGTAAAGGTTGCTCGTGGCTGTAGAGGGGTCTAAACGTTTACCGGCTAGCAGAGTCACACAAGTTCAGTGCCCAGGAACTTCTCTGTTCCAGTCTCTTGGAAACAGAGTTGGCAGTCAGCTGAGGTCAAGAACAAACACCTCATCACAGACCCCTGCAGCGTCAACCCGGCTTTGACCTAGCACGTTATGATTGGGCCCTCCTCAATCGCTATCAAACAGGCCATGGCCAGTGCGCCGCTATGTTCCATCGCTGGGGAGCCAGAGACGACCCGAACTGCCCCTGCGGCTCCAGACAGACTATGACCCACATAGTCAACGACTGCCACCTCTCCAGATTCAAAGGAGGTCTCGAAACTTTACATCAGGCTCAACCTGATGCTGTTGACTGGCTACGGAAGAAGGGCAAACGCTAGAAGAAGTGCCCAGGAGAAGGAGCCATGGCGGATGGATGCCTGGAGCACCTCTGTCGAGATGCTTCTGACCAGGAGAAGAAGCCGCAGCCAAAGAGAGAGTCTCGTGCTCAGAGTCCAGTGCTTTTATACCTTCCCTTCTCTGAAGCCCCTCCCCAGGGTGAGGTCATTTGTGTGCTAATAGTCCCAAACTCCTGCTGAAGTTTGAATGAAGAAAGACATGGAGCAGGTGGAGAAAGAATATTAAGAACTCTGCAGCGCCTCACATGGTCAGAATGGTGACTGCTGATAGCACCCCAGATACTGTAAGGATGGAAGGTCTGAAGAATCCCAAAATCACTGGACCCAACTCTGAAAGTACACAGGACCTAAAGTTACTATTAGAAGAAGTATGGACAGGGTAGTGGTCAAAACCTTGGAGAGGAGCATTTCAGGGCAGACTTCTAGAGAGGTATTTATTACATAAATATCTGAGAATTGAGGAGCCATGCTTTCCACAAGATCCAACAATTACGTTGTTATACACCCTTAAAACGAGGTGTGACGGTGTGACTAACTTCCTGTGAAAGAAAAGAAGTGGAAAGGGCCGGGTGGTGGTGCACCTGGTGGAGCGCACATCTTACACTGCGCAGAGACCCAGGTCCGAGGCCCCAGTCTCCACCTGCAGGGAGAAAGCTTTGCGAGTGGTGAAACAGGGCTGCAGGTGTCTCTCTGTCTCCCTCCCTCTCTATCACCCCTTTCATTCATGAAGTGGAAGATCAAACTCTAAAGATGACAGAAAAAATTAGCTAGACAGCATTGAAATCTCTGACCATTCCATAGAACTATCCCCTATCTCAACTATCTACTGCCAGATTTCTTTCAAAAGAGAGAAAATGCATGGGAGCAAGGAGTGGTGCATCTCCCTGCAGTGCACATGTTCCAGTGTGCAAGGACCCAGGTTTGAGCCCCCAGCCTCCATCTGAACAGGGAAAGCTTTTCGAATGGTGAAGCAGTGTTGCAGGTGTCCCTGTGTCTCTCTCCCTCTCTATCTCCCCCTTCCCTTTCAATTTCTGGCTGCTTCTATCCAATAAATAAAGATGATATTTTTAAAAAAATGTTTAAAGAAAATGAATTATCTCATAGAAATTCTTTGAAGAAGCTTCTGGTTATATCTGTTTATTTTGTTTTGGTTTTTAGCTAGAGACAAAGAAGGCAGAAAGAGTTCAAGAGAACACTGCACCCAAGTTTTCTTCAATGAAATGGGTGCCAGGCTCAAACTTGAATGGTGCACAGTGCAAAGCAGAACACTATCTAAGTGAGTTATTTTGCCAGCCCAACATGCTCTGTTTTGGTCAGTCCATCCTGACCCCAACCAGTACACTGGTCCACCATGTCCCCTACACAGCTTTCCACTTGCCTTACTTAGCTCGTGGTCATTGCCTTGATAAAAGTTATGCTCCTTACTGCCTGTATTTATTTCAACCTTGCCCCATCCCTAAGAGGAGAGATTAAATTCCACCTCCCACATGAGACTTTCCCTTCACTTCCTTCTCCAAGCTCTGTGCCCCCCCCCCACCCCCACCCCTCCTTGGGCATCTGCCCTGGGCTGCCTTCATGCTGAGTCATCCCTTCATGTTTATCTCAGTGAAGCTCAGGGTTGTGAAGGGCAGGGTCCTTATTTTCCAGGCCTGGGAAACCCTTAGTTAGAGAGGTACAAAATCATGAGTGGTATCCTCCCAAAGTCTCTTTCAACTACCTGCAGTCAGAATCAACTTAAGAGACAGAAAGCATGTCACTGAATTTTGAAAGCGGGAAGGCAGGTCGAGTGAAGAAGAACTAACAAGAAATCTAAAGCTATCTGTGATAACCAGAGGCCTGAAGGCAAAAAAAATCTGACATACCTCCTCTCGACTAAGTGAAGATGTGGACCGGCACGCAGCTACCATGGCAAGAGATATATCAATCAAATAAGAGGACGATTTCAAATTTGAGATCTACAGTTCTATGACCCTGCACATATGGAATGAGCCCCTCTGAAAGAAATAGCAAACCATGAGTGTCAGAGCGCTTTCACATAACTTTCTTGCAATATTTTTCCAAGTATCAATATCAATAGTGAATTGCTTCTGATTACTTAAAGGAAAAGTATGTCTCAACTATTCTAACAGCAAGCACAGGTCAAGGCCATTTTTTTTTCAATGAGTATAATGAGCATAAACAACCTGTTAAGGAAACTTAACTTTTTTCTTCATTGTCTATTTTTTTAATATTTATTCCCTTTTGTTGCCCTTGTCATCGTTGTTGGATAGGACAGAGAGAAATGGAGAGAGGAGAGGAAGACAGAGAGGGGGAGAGAAAGAGAGACACCTTCAGACCTGCTTCACTGCCTGTGAAGTGACTTCCCTGCAGGTGGAGAGCCGGGAGCTTGAACCTGGATGCTTATGCCGGTCCTTACACTTGGTGCCACATTCACTTAACCTGCTGCGCTACTGCCCGACTCCCTTTCATTGTCTTTTTTTTTTAACCTTTACTGTTTGTAGTAGATGTGGTTAAACTCAATTGACAAGGCAAAGGAAGCTAGCTTGACCTCCATTGCACTGAAGAGAGCTTTAGTGTTCTGGTCTCTTTAATTCTCTCTCTTCCTCTGCCTTTCTGCTTGTCTCTATATTAAAAGTGAGGGAGAATAAGAGGTAAAGGGAAAAGGAGAGGAAGAAGGAGAGGGAGAGGAAGAAGGGGAGGAGGAGGGAAAAGAAGAAGGAGAAGAAGAGGGAGAAGGAGAGAGAAAGGGAGAGGAAGAGAGCACAAAGGATGCAGCCCTGTCAGAACCAGAGTCCTAGCACATGTTGCCCCATCAGGAAGATGTCAACAGAGATAACTAGCATTAAGAAAGCTTCAGTTAAAATTTCTAACTCATTTCCATGATTGTTCAACAATTTGTTTGCCTTTGTATGTTAACTCTCTTTTCAGCCACCAAGTTCCAAACTCTCTTTTCAGCCACCAGGTTCCAGATGCCAGCATGATGCCGACCAGACTTCCCTGGACAGACAACCCCACCAATGTGTCCTGGAGCTCAGGTGCCCCAGAGCCCCACCCCACTAGAGAAAGAGAGGCAGGCTGGGAGTATTGATCGACCAGTCAATGTCCATGTTCAGCGGGGAAGCAATGACAGAAGCCAGACCTTCCACCTTCTGTAACCCACAATGACCTTGGGTCCATACTCCCAGAGGAATAGAGAATAGGAAAGCTATCAGGGGAGGGGATGGTATATGGAGATTGGGTTGTGATAATTGTGTGGAGTTGTACCCCTCTTATCCTACAGTTTTGTTAATGTCTCCTTTAATAAATAAATAAATAAATAGCTAGATATAAAGTAGAATAAATTATTTAATAATCAGGAAAAAAAACCTTCTAACTCAGAAAAGATCTGAGTCTAGGGGGCAGACGGTGGCAAACCTGTTTAAGCATTGAATTACAGTGCACAAGGACCCGGGTTCAAGCCCACCCACCCCCAGTCTCCACCTACAGGGGGAAAGTTTCACAAGTGGTGAAGCAGGGATGTAGGTGTCTCTCTTCCACTTTCCCTATCTCCCCCTCCTCTCTCAATTTCTATCTGTCTCTATCCAATAATAAAGTTTTTAAAAAGAACTGAAAGTTTAAAAAAAAATGACCTGAGTCTATACAAATCCAATCAGTTTTATATCTACACCAAAGTTTCCACAAAATACCTTTGCTGTGAAAGTTGAGAAGATAAACATGGAGGAGAAGAGAATACTTTAGGATTCCCTAGGACAAGCAAGCATTTGACTCTGACACTAAAGGCTCCTAGGTCCATCATCCACCATAGGAACACACCCCCACCACACACACACACACACACACAGTGTGTCCAGTGCACAAAGAAACCAGTTGAGAGGAAGTCTCCAGATTGAAAGAACTACCCTGCTCCTCCTTGAAATCTGCTGTGAGTGTGGAATCACAGCTATCCACAACCACAAAAACAGAGAACACAGGTCAATAAGCAACAACAATAAATGCTGCCTTCCTTCCTGCGACAGAGCACAGTTCAGAGACTTGTTCCTCAGCAATCCCATTTCTGTTAAAAAAAAAAAAAAAAAAAAAAAAGGAGCAGAGCCTGGGGACAACTCCCTGCCCTTGGAGGAGAAGTTACCAATGTGACCACAAGGTGTCAGCAGCGAGTACAAAGAAGACCAGTGCCCCTCAGGTAGGGTGTGGAGGGAATTTAAAAGCATCTGGATGCAGAATTTACACAGGCTCCTGTGCTGACTATGGGCCCCAGATCAAACCGGTTGGGGTTAACAGTTAACAATATTAATATACTTTACCCATATTGGGGAGTTACTCTCTTCCCTGATCCAGCTTTCTAGTCCTTTTTTCCGATGATGACACCATCTCCCCAGACAATACCCCAGGTCGACCTGCATATTAGATTTCAGACGAAGGCAAAAACTAGTGAAGTTCTGGGCCCTCTCAAATATATATAAACAGACCTACTAGCTTTTTCCAAAACGGACACCCTAAATCTTCACCTGCAATATTCTTGCCTTTAGGTTCATGATTAGTCAACAATTTGTTCTGCTTTATATCTTAATTCTTTTCCAGCCACCAGGTTCCAGAGGATACCAGGATGCAAACCTGACTTCCTTGTGCAGAGGACCCCACCAAAGTGTCCTGGAACCCCGCTTCCCCAGAGCCCTGCCCCACTAGGGAAAGAGAGAGACAGGCCTGGAGTATGGACCGACCTGCCAACGCCCATGTTCATTGGGGAAGCAATTACAGAAGCCAGACCTTCCACCTTCTGCCCCCCCCCCCCCCATAATGATCTTGGGTCCATACTCTCAGAGGGTTAAAGAATAGGAAAGCTATCAGGGGAAGAGATTGGATATGAAGCTCTGGGGGTGGGCATTGTGTGGAAATGTACCCCTCTTATCCTATAGTCTTGTCAATATTCCCATTTTATAAATAATAATAATAGGAAGAAGGAGGAGGAGGGGAAGGAGAAGGAGGAGGAGAAAAAGAAAAGAGTCTCTAGTGCTGAGGTTTTGGCGTTCAGCAGCCTCTCCACATTTCTCGGGCATTCGTGAGAGTCTCCTTGACTTGTTAGCCACTCGCAATGCAGCTGCAGGCCCACTTTTAGTCCCATGCCCTGTACACATTCAGAGAAGAATGGAAGACCGCTCACTTCCATGGACACCATGGTTGGTCATTATCTCCTTCCTTGTTGTCTCCAGGAAAGAGGAAACCCAAAGCAGGATTTTCTACCCCGTCTTGTCTCTCCATTCAAGCCACCAGATAGCAATTTCAGCAGTTTCTCCTTATGCTGGCATCTCTGTGTAGCTTGTGAGGTTTTATCTATTTATTTATTTTTGCCTCCAGGGTTACCACTGGGGGCTTTGTACCTGCACTACAAATCCACTGCTCCTGGAGGTCATTTTGTTTCCATTTTGTTCCCCTGTTGTTATTGTTCTTGTTGGATAGACAGACATAAATGGAGAGAGGAGGGGAAGACAGAGAGGGGGAGAGAGAGATAGACCTGCAGACCTGCTTCACCACTTGTGAAGCGACTCCCCTGCAGGTGAGGAGCCGGGGGCTCGAACCGGGATTCTTGTGCTGATCCTTTCACTTTGCTCCATGTGTGCTTAACCCGTTGCACTACCACCCAGCAACTAGTGATGTTTTAATAGCAGACATTTGGGTACTATAAGGTGAGGGGTACCCAGGAAGGGAAATTTAGGGAAGAACCGGGGATGGGTGAAGTCAGAACTCGGAGTTAGCCCACTGCAGGCTTTACAGAGTTCCAAGTCCCACTGGTGATGGCCAGAGGTGGGCAGCAGGGGGCTGGGAGAAGGGATGAGGGCTGTCAAAAAGTAACTTCTAGTTCACAGGTAAGGCACTCAAGATATGTAGTGTACAGGTTGGTGACTACACTTAATACCTTATTGTATATTTGAAATTTGCTAATAAGTTTCTGTCACAAGAAAAAACTTATGGCTACGGAGCTAGGGGGATAGCATAATGATTATGCAAACAGACTTTCCTGCTTGTGGCTCCAAGGTTCAATCCCCAGCACCCCATAAGCCAGAGCTGAGCAATGCTCTGGTGTCTCTCTTGCTATCTCTGTATATTTTGCTCTATATCTCTCATATTAAAACAAATAAAAAATAAATTTTTTAAAAATGTAGCTATGAATCTGCTACTATTATCATTCCCAGTATATACAACTTTGGAATCAGCATGTACAACAGATGATGTAAACAACAATTAGAATCTTTTTTTTTTTAAATGTGTTTAACAGTGGAATACTACTCAGCTGTTAAAAATGGTGAATTCACCTTCTTCACCTCATCTTGGATGGAGCTTGAAGGAATCATGTGAAGTGAGATAAGCCAGAAGCAGAAAGATGAATATGGGATGATCTCACTCATAGACAGAAGTTGAAAAATAAGAACAGAAGAGATAACAAAAACAGAACTTGGACTGGGTTTGATGTATTCCACCAAAGTAAAAGACTCTGGGGTTCACGTCCTAGAACATGATGGCAGAGGAGGACCTAGGTAGGGAGTTAGAGTGTTGTGTAGAAAACTAAAAAGTGTTACATATGTATCAACTATTATACCATTAATCCCCCCCAAAAAAAGAGGAAAAAATGTGTTTGATATGCACAACTTATCAAAACCGTAGCTTAGTGCAGCCTACCTTCAACACGCTCAGAACAGTCACATTAGGAGACAGTCAGTCAAATCATCTACCATACTGCCCATATTATTCCACTGGGTTATTTTTCTTCACGGTGTCTATTTCATAAAAGGCATTTTAAAAGCACTTTATAGTGAAGTATTGGATAGCTCCTGTCATGTGCTGAACACTTTACTCAAAGTGCAAGTCAGAATGGTTGTGTGGACTCTTGCCATTAACAGGCACAGCTGACAGCACTCTGGGTCAGAGAGGACTGAAGTCACGAGCTGAGTTAAGTGCTGGCTGATAGAGATGCTACAGTGAGGAAGAGAGGAAGCAGCCTAGATGGCCATCATCTGATGACAGGCTAAAGAAGGTATAGCATAAATATTCCGTGGAATAATACTCTGCAGTGAAAAAAAAAAAAGATGATACTGTGTCCTTTGGGACAAAATGGATGGAACTGGAGGTGATTATGCTCAGTGAAATAAGTAAAGAGATGAATGAAAGCCAACTGCTTTCACTCATGTGTGGAATCTAGAAATCTGATTTACATGAACTTGCCAAAGGGGGGGGGGGAATCCAAACAGGGAGTCTGGCGGTAGCGCAGTGAGTTGTGAGTTAAGCGCAGGGGGCGCAAAGCACAAGAACCTGCGTAAGGATCCCCGGTTTGAGCCCCCGGCTCCCCACCTGCAGGGGAGTCGCTTCACAGGCGGTGAAGCAGGTCTGCAGGTGTCTATCTTTCTCTCCCCCTCTCTGTCTTCCTCTCCTCTGTCCATTTCTCTCTGTCCTGTCAAACGACGACGACATCAATAACAACAACATTAATAACTACAACAATAAAATAAACAAGGGCAACAAAAGGGAAAATAAATAGATATAAAAATTTTAAAAATATCCAAACAAAACAGAAGCAAGCAAACTGTTTGTAAGACTTAGGAGAACTCTGGCCGTTATCTTTGGGAGGTGGGAGGGTAGGGACCCAGAAACTTGGTGGTGGGTGTGGTGTGGAGCTATCCATTGTAATCTTATAATCTTGTAACAAACTATTAATAACAAATTTTAAAAAAATAGAAAGTCATATGTCAACGAGTGCCTGGATCAGGACATCCGGGGATCTGAGCTGAGCTAGTGAAACTTAGCTAGTCTCCTGCCTTCTCTCGAATCCATGTCCCCCGTCTCAGTCCATCCCACCACCCCAGCAACAATGCCCTAGCTTATGTCTTCTAAAACCAAGTGTCTGGATTGAGAAACATGATACAAGCAGATAAAAACAAGCTCCTGGACCAAAAGACCCATCTCACCATTTGTTGACGCTGAGAAGCAGTGGTAGATGTTGCTTGTGGAGGTGCTACAGTTCTGCCAGAGGTCAGTTGAGTGTCCGCCGCCCACCATCCAATGCTAGAAAGAACCAGACATTCTAAATCGGGGGAGGCAGTGAAGAGTTTCAAAGGAGGGAGGACTGTGTGAGAGACCAAGAGTAGACCCAGCTGCCCATCCGTAAGGCCTGGCCCTGCCCTGTCCTCCCTAGGCTACTCAGTCAGAGGCCAGAGCAAGACTCCAGGAGGGACGAATGTGGCCCTCTGTAGCCAAGTTCCAGGTTTTGCCAGCGAAAAGCATTTTGTGAATGGGAAAGCGCCATGAACATGCACTGTGAGCAGAGGTGTGTACTGCAGAGAAGGAGCCCTGAACTCCAACTGGTACACCTGAAGTCGAGCTACCCGTCCTCCCCCTGGTCTCCTGTGTGGCCATTCTCCCAGCCGCCACCCTGGTGAGTCCATTCCCTCGCTTAGAATTCTCACCAATCTAACTAGATTGCCACAAGGCACAGGTAAGATGTATTGAAGATAAACTATAAAACATAATCCCTCTCACAAAATACCAATGATTTCTCATTCTGACTATCTTTTCTCAAGTTTCAAACAAGAATAGCATGGCTGGGGCATGCCTGATAGGCAAAAGTCCAATCTGCAGTCACCTAACTGCCCCAGTCTGTGTTCACCCTCATAGCCAAGAATAAAAGTTGAAATTATGATGTGCTTGATACCTGTTACTTTTATATCTTTTTTAAAAATTTATTTATATATTCCCTTTTTGTTGCTCTTGGTGTTTTATTGTTGTAGTTATTATTGTTCTTGTTTTTGGATAGGATAGAGAGAAATGGAGAGAGGAGGGGAAGACAGAGAGGGGGAGAGAAAGATAGACACCTGCAGACCTGCTTCACTGCTTGGGGAGAGGGGGGCTCGAACTGGGATCCTTACTCCGGTCTTTGCACTTTGTGCTGCGCTACCGCCCAACTCCTTTACTCTTGTATCTTAAGTGATTCTGATAACCTGTTCCCATCTATGGGGGTTTAACTAAGAAGGCGACTGTATCCACAAAGCAAAGTAAGTCCAGGACTATAAAATCTTTTCCAGAAAGGTTCATTTGAACCTTTTAGGTTTTAAGACCTCAGTGGTGTTTTATGAACCAACCCTCTTATCTGATTCATGACACTTGGAGGAAAAGCCACCCCACATAAACAGTTTGCTGCCTTCTTTACCCTGAGTCAAGGAGAATGGCATTTATAAAACAAAGTTTGGAGGATTCAGGGTGGGCACAGAAACCTGGCTTAAAGAGAAGCCTTCTTATGACTCTTGTTCAGTCAACATTTTGTCCTGTTTTCCATCTTGCTGTATTTCAGCCACCAAATTGCAGGTGCTACTATGTGTGGCTCTGCCTGTGGACTGGAGACACACAAAGATTTCAGGTTCAAATCCTGGACTTCCCAGAAGTTTGTGATTCACTTGGGGAAAAAAAAAGGAAAAAAAAAAAAGGGGAAATTGTTGTATGCTTTACATTGGGTTGTTCTAGTTCTCCCCCGCCAAGAGAATTAGATCAGTCCAGAGCCCGCTTGGCCCCGGCCCTAAGAACCCCGACAGAGTTCCAGAGTTGGAGAGTTGAAGAATTCCAGGGTTCCTGAGTTCGAGAGTTAGAGAGAGTGCTTGCGCCGCTGCAAAGAGACAGCAGAGTTCTGTTTGGTGATCAGTTTGGTTTAGTTTATGAATCGTTGTTCCTGAATAAAGAAATACAGCTTCCCTGCCCAGCCGTATGTCTCTGGTCGTCTCTGTTACCCGCCCGTGAAGCTAGCCCGTCCGGCTAGAGCCGCTGAATTTTAACAACAACTATGATTCCATTCTGACTTCCCTGGGCAGATGACCTCACCAGTGCTTCCTGAAACCTCACCTCTCCACAGTCCTACCCCACTAGGGAAAGATAGAAGCAGGTTGGGGGTATGTATCCACCTGCCAATGTCCATGTCCAGCAAAGAAGCAATTACAGAAGCCAGAACTCCCACCTTCTGCACCCCAAAAAGACCTTTGGTCCACGCTTCCAGAGAGGGATGAACAACAGGGAAGTTGCCAATGGAGGAATTGGGACATAGAACTCTGGTGGTGGGAACTGCAGGGAATTACACCTCTATTAGAATGACAATCTTTTAACCCCTTGCAATCTTGTAAATCAGTATTAAGTCACTAATAAAAAATATATATATTGTTTTAAAGAAAGAGAGAGGCCTTGCTAGCTGACCTCGCTCAGCCTTGCTTCTTTCTGGCTCCTGAATCTGCTCTGGTTTTCTCAGAATTCAAGGGCTGCTGGGCAGAAACTGCAGGCCTGGCCCTGTAGACTTGTGGACCCTCAGTGGGAGGTAGCCAGGCGGGGTTTAGCGCGGGGTGCGCTCAGGGTAAACCCCGCCCTCCCCGCCGCCCCGCCAACTCACGCTGACGATCGTGGAGACGAACAGCAGCACCAGGACTGCGACGTGCAGGACGATGATACTTAGCAACAAGAGGAGCATTCTGGCGGCAGATTTTGCTCAGCGGAGAGTCTGCCTGCGGGGAGAGAACCCAGAGGGGTGTCAGGCCCCTCGGGGCGGCGGGTGCTGGGGCGGGGCGCGCGGGGGGAGGGCCCGAGCTAGCGGAATGCGGGGCCCAACCCCCCCCCCCCAGGGGGCGCCTCCACCACGGGCCAGGAGGGGGCGGCAGCCGACCGGCCATGATCCCCGCCCAGCAGCCCGCCAAACCCGCCTGCGCCCCACTGAACATCTTTTGCTTTTGCAACCGATCGAGGGGTGCGCACGTCTAAGTCACCTCGGCCGGAGAGGCTGCCCCCCCAACCCCCAACCCCTGGAATGACAAATAGTGGCCGCAGCAGGTCTCCACCCGCCGCGGGCGCCTCCCATGGGTAGCGCAGTATGGATAAGGTCACAGAGGTAGGAGCGCACGGTCGCCAGGGCCCTAATTCAAATCTGCATGGAGGTGGGGCCCAGATTCAGGCCTGAGGCCTGGGGACACTGCACTGAAGGGGGGTGGGGTGCGCCAGGCCAGAGCTTGCTTCCCAGATCCCAGACTCTCGCATTCCGTTATACTCCCCAACTTTCCACCGGGTTGTGCCAGAACCCGGGATCAGTCCAGGGCCTGGCACTGCCTGGCTGAGACACGATGAAGACCGAAGAGGGAGAGGAGGGCGGCGGCGGGGAACGGGATCCTGAGCACCCCGCCCATCCATCCCGCAACCCGGGGCAGGCCCTGCAGGCCAGGACTGAGCCATTGGCGGGCTAGCGCGCTCACTTTGGACTTAGAGACCCAGGCTGCGCCCAGGGCGCGCAGACCCCCGACCAGGCGTCTCCCGCTTGGATCCTGGGGAATTATGGTCTGGCGGAAAGCAAGGCACTGGGGTCGCTCTGGGGCGGGAAGGCAGTAAGGGGCCGAGTCCAAGCTCGGGGCTGATGGGACACCTCTATTCAAAGTTGTATGATCCTAGCCCCTCATTAATATACGTGTGTGTGTGTGTGTGTGTGTGTGTGTGTGTGTGTGTGTGTGTGTGTGTTAGTTTTATATAAGTGAGAGATAAAGAGACTGACCACAGCACTACTCAGCTCTGAGACTTGGGAGCTTCAGGCATTAGTCTTCTTGAATAAACCATTATGCTTATCTCCCCCCAACAACAGAAGACACGGGTGACCTGTTTGAGGGTATGTAAACCCGATTCTGAAAGACCAGTTGTGTCTTTGGGGGGAACCATTTCAAGAAGAGACTTAAACCCCTGGGAGACGAATTTCAATGACTCATTAAAAATTTAAAATGAGAAAGAAAGAAAGAAAACACACCGGATCCCTCAGTTCCTCTCCATAGGCAATACATAAAAAATAAAATAAATAATAATAATAAACCTCTGGAATGTACAGGCAAGCATTAAGAAAACTTTCCTGATGTATCCCTGAAGGTTTAAATTTAATCCAGTGGTTCTTGGTGTCTGAGAGCAGAGAGGGGAGGATGCAGCCTGAGTACCTGGTTAGGAAGTAAAGGAATTACTAGGGTCTGATAGTACCACCAACCCCACATCCAAGGAAGAGGCTGCTCTGCCAGAATTTCCTCCTTGAGGCTTTTCTCCAAAAGAAGCGAAAACTACTCTGCTCCCCATGCCCTCCACCTGCAAATCCTAAGCCGCTCCACACAGGTCCCAAGAGAATCACAGGAAACAGATTTCTTCTCTCTGCTCTGGGGCCAACAGGTCTGGACCCGGCCAGCCCCAAACTAGCGCAGCGCTTTCTCCTGCGCTTCATGGCACTGCGGACAGAAGATGTCCATCTCGGCCACTCTCCCCAAGACCAAAGCACTTACAGCCCAAAGGGATAGCCGTCCCGATCCTCAGAAAGGCCTCGGCCACAGAACTTGGATGCGCTCACAGGATTCCCGGCGTCTCCAAAGACAGCTGCGCCTTGGGGCTGCGCGCAGAGCTGGGAGCCAAGGGAGGCCGCTCGTGTTCTCCTTTAACGGGAACAACGCCCCATCTGCGTAGCTGCAGTTGGGTGTGTCCCCGGGTCAGCGTGAGCAGGAGGGCGGGACTCGGGGGAGGAGAGAGGGCAGGAGGGCGAGTGGATTGTCTCTTGTCCTTAAATACGCCTCAAGAAAAAAGTTCATCCCTGCAGAACCACTGCGACTTTTGTTGGAAACTAGCAAGTTAGCTCGGCGTTTTCATCTCCACGTCCCAGACACATTTATGGGGAACAAAGTTGGCAGATACACGGGGACACTCTGCCCTTTCAGCCACTTGGGTAAAGCCCACCAGGGGTCGCCCCCTGCCATCGCCCAGAGCCAAGTTTAGGACGCACCCACCGGGGGCTGCAGCTGGATTAGGCTCCTGGCAGCAGGATGAGAGTGCTGAAGTTAACAAGCACTGGGAGACACCCCTTTCTTCTTGGATCCTGGAACACCAGGCAGGCATGGGGCTCACCACCACCCAAGGTGTCTGCACCAAGGCCTGATGCCAACTTCCAAACAAGGGGACAGTCTAGTTAGACCCCCACCTTGGATAAGAGTAAAGGGGAGCAAGGCCAGTCTGATCGACCACTGTCTGGTGCTGGGGGTGGGGGGGGGCTCAGAGTCCTAGCCTGTGCAAAACCAGAACACAATCTGGTCTGCGTCAAAGGTTACCAGACTTGGCTCCCAGACTAGCCTGATTTGGCTGAACAGGGTGATACTTGGCCATTGGGGGGGGGGGGGGAGCTGCCAGGGACTCAAGAGAAGGCCACATGTTCTTGTCCACCCTCTCACCCTCACCCGTGCTGCAGAAGAGAAATGAACCCATCTGGGCCCACCTGCAAGCCAGCGTGGACAGCAAGCCGGAGTATGTATACTAAATGCCTTTGCCAACTAATGTAGCTAACTGTACACACACACACACACACATCTCTCTCTATTCCTCTACCTGTTAGTGCTCTGTGTCATATAAACCCCACCCCTTAGAATGGTTCCTATGATTCCACACTACTTGACTTACTGAAAGTAAATTCTATTGGAACAATTGCATATTCTTATGTTTCAATAACAAAATAAGTTAGTGGAAAATTTTCTCAACAATAATCTGTTTGAAACTCTTCTATGATCAGATTAAAACCAGAATATGGGGGGGGCGGGAATTATACTCGCTGTCTATTGTAGGACAGGCGGACAGGCTTGAGTTACCAGGATTTCCACCTGGGCTGTATGAGGTAGGATGGCACAATGGTTAGACTCTACAGCTCTGAGCTAGACCAACCAGATCACTTTCTTACCCAGGGCTGTGAATTGGGCAGTTACCTGGAGCTGGATGAACTCTTTTTTTTTTTCCCCTTCAATTCCGAACAAGACTAGGAAAGCCTTTCTTAAATATCTGTGGTGATCATTACAGGAGAGAGCATGAAACATTTGACACAGTGACAGTCATGACCTCTTTGCAGAATTCACTGGGGAGTGAGGTGAGGAGGGCACTGCAGGCCAGGTGGCCTCTTTGCTATCACACAGCCAAGGCATGTGCTCCTCTCTCTCTTGCTGTTAGGCTCTGGAAAGTGCACCAAAGCACCAAAGCAGATGCCACAAAGTCACTGTCACCATTATCACTGTCCTTGCTGCTACCTGATTATTTTATTATTATTATTATTATTATCATGTCACGTTTAATCCTCGTCACTACTCTTCAAGGCAACTGGGCACCTCCATCTAAAATAGCTTAATAATTCACACAGGTCAAAAAAAAATGCCTATACAAGTAGAACCACTGCCTGAGAGAGATTAGAAATGTTGCCTCTCCTCTGAGCATCTTTATTTATTTATTTTTAAGCTCAAGTCTGTCATAAGAACTAGTCCCTTGCTCTAAGCCATTCTGGCTTTCATTCTGTCCATGTAACCAATATCTATGCGGTCACTATGTACCGGTGACCAATCTAAGCTCTTTACAAATATTAACATATTACACTCAGGATTTTCTTGTTCTTCCTTTCTGTTTTCTTTGCCAATCAAACTTTTAAATAAAATACATGCATCTAGAAAACTAAAATATAACTTCGTAAGGCACAGCTCATTTTTTTCCCCTTTCTTTTGAACCCAACAACTTAGTCACCAGGTCACATCACACATACATGAATGCCTCTACCACTCCTTGCCTGCTGGCACCCGGAGGTGACTGAACAAAGACTCAGTCACACCCAGGGCCTCTCAGGGCTCCCTCATGAGTGGAAGCTTCTCCCTAAGCAGCCTACCAACCCCAGGTCACCTGCTACCTGTGTGTTGGGGGAAGGGGGAGGCTGCTTCTCATTAAGGAAAGAGCATCTGGGTCCCTTTCATCTTCACAGCATGGATACGGCCGGGGTTTCTAGTGGCTCTCAGATGATCCCACTCACTTCCATGACAGGTGCATACAACCAGTTCTTAACCAAATATCCCACGAAGCCCCTGATTTTCCACTCAGTTCCCACACAGGCACTCTGTCTCCACTGAAATCCTTGCCAATTGTAGTTTGCAGGAGTTGGAGGGACTGGGCATCCCTCTGTTCAGCATAAGCACATCCCCAGAGGCACAGTGTGCCAATAAAACTCACCAGACTAAACTGTAACCCCTTGCTCCAGGCAGTGCTCTCTGCAGTCAAATGCAAGGAATGCCCAGGCTAGACCCTCTCCACAGGAGACACGGCAGAGTCTAAGCCCCTCAGTCTCTGAGAAGGCTCCCCGAAGGATGTTTGCTAGTGGTGCTCCTAGGAACTGAAGCCAGATCAGGCCTCTTTCCAGTTTATTTAGGGGCTGGTCCAATGCTAGGATATGTCATGGTGGCCTGAGAGCTTCCCAGCCTCTACTATTTAAAGAGACAGAGTCCAGCTTGCTGAATTTTTCCCGAATGCACTGATACTATGAACCCTGCAGGACATGGAGAGTCTAACATCTAAAAGGAGAGGAGCATTGGGTCTGCCCAGGCCTGTGATGCCAGGGCTATTGGCACAAAAGTGCCAATCTGAGGGATAGTAAACAGCACTCCTAGTCCACAGTTAATTCTCCTCACCTCCCAGTGAACTCCGTAAAGACAAATCAGTTCATGCTATGGGTTTATGTGTAACACCTTTAAAAAATATTTACTTATTTTGGATAGAAGTTGAGAGGGAACGGGGAGAGGGAGCAGGATAGAGAGAATCCTGCAGCACCCTTTCACCAATCATGAAACTGCCCTCCTGCATGTGGGAAGTGGTGGCTTGAACCCAGGTCCTTATACAATGTAACCATCTGTGCATTCAACCTGGTGCATCACTGCTCAGCCTCCAGCATCATTTTAAGAAGCCTGCACATTGCACAGATATCACAGACATCAGGGCTACTTGCTGTAACTTCTAGCTGGAAAAGGCCTCTGTTACCTGCTCTGTATGTCTAGAGCAGGCAAATTAAAAAAAACAAAATGTAGCACATGGCTCGAAGCTCAAGGTCGAGTGTAAGGATCCTGGTTCAGAGCCCCAGCTCCTTATCTGCTGGGAGCGGGCTGTGGGGGGAGTCACTTCACAAGCAGTGAAGCAGGTCTGCAGGTGTCTGTCTCTCCCCCTCTCTGTCTTCCCCTCCTCTCTCTCTGTTTCTCTCTGTCCTATCCAAACAACAGCATCAATAACATCAAAAACAACAACAACAAAATGGAGAAAATGGTCTCCAGGAGCAGTGGATTTGCAATGCAGGCATGGAGCCCCAGCAATAATGCTGGAGGCAATAAAAAAAAGTTAATATTTTGGAATCTTAGAATGAAACCCAGGTAAATAGTTTCTTCCAGCTTCTGTATGTGTCTTTAAGCAAAACATTTTTTTAAAAGCTGACCTTTAAGAGATACTCCTGTTCTAGCAAATGCACCACTATGAAAAAGAAAGAAAGAAAGAAAGAAAGAAAGAAAGAAAAAGAAAGAAAGAGAAAGAAAGAAACCTGCACCTGTGAGATAGGATAGGTTAGAAGAGTGAGTAAAAAAGTTATGGGTTGGTAGACAAATAAAAACATCCTACTCTTCAAACTGCTTATACTTTAAGCCCCTTGAAGTTCTCAGAAAGAGTCCCCCATCTCTGGTGAATTCTCCCAGGAGGCAGCTCTAAGACAAAAAAATCAGGTTTCCTTGAGTGGGTTTTCTAGAGTTCTGCTGATGTCTGTAGCTCTGTGTTCAGAGATCCCCAGCTGGAAGCCCTGTAGAGTTTGGGGAATTCCTCTCTGTCACAGACACTATTCTTGTTAGGTTCTGCGGTCAGAAAGACGCCTGCCCCTGTCCTGCCCTGTCCTCACCCAGCATCTTCCAAGTCCCAAGGAAGCACTTCACACTTGCCTTTCCCTGCAGCCATTTATGCTTGTTCCTGCAATGGCACTCAGTCCAGCCTGCTTGTGAGAATCACCAGAGAGCTTTGTGATCAGCCCAGTGTAAGCCTGGGCTCAGGGAAGCTGACTTGGTGGTTCTTAATAGCGCTTGGATGGGGGGCATTTTTAATGTTCCCTAGATGGCCCAGGGTCTGCCAGTTGCATGGCATTACATGGTCTTTGTTTTTCTTCCAGATGTTTTTTTTTTTCAAAGCCAGGTCCTTGCTCATGCATGATTTCATCCTACCAGCTGAGTTTTTCATTCATTATAGAGAGACAGAGAAAGAGAGAAAGAGAAAGAGAGAGAGGAGAGACATCACAAAATCAGGGCTTTCTCTAGGACCATGGCACTCTTATGTGATGCCTGGACTTGAACCTGGGCTGTACACATGCAAAGCATATGCCTTACCCAGTGAGCTACCTCTCCAAGCCCCCAGCTGCCTTCTGCTATGGAACCCCAATCCAGGTGAGGTCAGTGTGGACTGTAAAGTGTAACAATCATGGCTCACATTCTCGTCAGACTAAGCGTGTGTGTGTGTGTGTGTGTGTGTGTGTGTGTGTGTGTGTGTGTATGTGTGCGTGTGTGACAGACAGAGAGAGAGAGAGGAACAGGTAGGAGGGAGGAAGAGACAGATGGTGGTGTTACACCTGGTTAAGCATAGACATTATAGTGCGCAATGATCCAGGTTCAAACCCCTGGCCCCCACCTGCAAGGGCAAATCTTCATGAGTAGTGAAGCAAAGCTGCTGGTGTCTCTCTGTATCTCCCTCTTCCTTCCCAATTTCTCTCTCCTTATCCAATAATAGACAAATAAATACATACATTAAAGAGAGAGACAGAGATGACAGAGGAAGGAACCTTCCCTACCACTAGGTTGGGGTGCTGTAAGCTTGGTTTTCTAGCTTCCTCAGATAGTCCCTTTGCTGTGTGCTCTCCATGCTTAGACTTTAAAGGCTGCCTGGCAGAAGCTGCTGCCCCTTGGGCCAGGACTAAGACCAGAGACATCTGATAAGATCATTCTTCCCCTCTGAGGAAGAAGGGGGTGGGGAAGGGATGGGTCTTGCTGGGCTGACCTGATCAGCTTTGCTTCCGTAAGTTTTATGTTTCCAGACCTTCTCTCCCGACCCTGTGTCGCCTTCTATCATATCACCTCCTGTAGCCAAGCCCTGAGGACCCTACTAGTACTTTTGTGCCCACCTACTTGGGCCAGATTCTACCTCTTCATAGTCAAGAAAATATCTTCCAATCCCCCTCTCTCCCTATTCCCAAGACCTCTTGCCAAATACAGTCTAACTGACCCCAAGCATCTGCGCTGAGCAAATCCATCCTCTGGGACCTGGGAAATATCCTGTTGGTTCACTTGTCATAGCAATACACCAATATTCACCAAGTCACACTAATCCTTTCCTCTGTTTTATGGATAGGAAAATCAAGACTTGGGTGGTCCAGGAGGTGGCACAGTGGATAATGCACTGGACTCTTGAGCATGAGGTTGTGAGTTCAATCCCTGGCAGCACATGTACCAAAGTGATGTCTGCTTCTTTCTCTCTCTCCTCCTATCTTTCTCATTAATAGATAAATAAAATATTTTTTTAAAAAAATAGAGAATAGAGATTTAGGAAGCACAACTAAGTGACATCAGACTGGTTGATTCTGAAGCAGGCTACCTCAGGTCCTTGCCAACAAATCATCCAGAAGACACTGATGTAAACAAAATAATATCAGTTATCCCTAATGGTCACCTGATTTCCACTATGTGCTAGACACCATCCCAAATACATTTAATATATATACTGACGAGAGAGAGAGGGAGACAGAGAGACCAGAGCATCACTCTGGCATGCACAATGCCAGGCACCAAACAGGGACCTCATGTGTGAAAGCCCAGAGCCCAATCCACTGTACCACCTCCCTCCCAAGCCTCCTGACAACCATTTTTAAAGGGAGTCAACTAAGGTTCAGAAAGATACTGAGTGACATTCCCAAGACACTCCGCAGAGACACAATAAAGGCCAGGCTCCAGCCAGTCATTCCACTCCCTGTGCTGCTTGGGCTCCATTATTGTGTCTGCCACCACAGGCCTTTGTCATGATGTTCTGTAGACACTCTATAATCTGCCTTTTTCATAAAATAGGGAATGACTACACTGTTTATACATTTGAACTTCTTTTTCCAAAAAAAAAAAAAAAAAGACAGACAGGAGGTGGAGGGCTGGGGAGTGGGTTGTGACCTACCCAGTTAAGAGCAATATGACCAAGCACAAGTACTCAGGTTCAAGCTCCCACTCCCCACCTACAGGGTGGGGTGCTTCACAAGTAGTGAAGCAGGTATGCAGGTGTCTTTCTCTCTCCTTCTTGATCTCCTCTTCCCTCTCAGTTTCTCTCCATCCTGTCTAATAAAATAAAAGTAGAAAGAAAAAAAAAAGGCAGGAGGGAGGGGAGGAAAGAAGAAAGAAAGAAAGAAAGAAAGAAAGAAAGAAAGAAAGAAAGAAAGGAGAAAGAGGGAGGGAGGAAGGAAGGAAGGGAGGGAGGGAGGGAGGAAGGGAGGGCCATAAAGCCTAAACCAGGTTTGCCAGTGCTGTGACTGCCACTTTCTGGTGTTCTGCCCATGTGGCCTCTGTGTCCTACACAGAGTGGGTCCTGTGCAGAGCTGACAGTTCAGGTCAGCAGACCCTCGCTGTTACCAGAGGGAAAGGAATCCGGGCAGCCCTGGGCGTGGAAGGAAGGTAGCCATTCTCCCTGCGTGTGACTACTACAATGTCATGTCATTTGGCATCTGACCCCAGAGGAGCTCATGACCACTTTCTAAGTGAGAAGACTGAGGTTTGAAGAGCTGGTGCTGTTTCCTTCCAGAACCAGCACAGAAATGTCTTGAAACCAGCTTCTCTGACTTCCAAAACCTATGCCTTTTCCATGACACACATCTCCCAAAAGGGAGCACTGAGGTGAGTCTCCACTGGGCCTTTATCCAGGCAGTGAAGCTGTCATCGGAGCATCTGTCTCACCAGGCACTTGGTCAATATCTGGGGAGTGTTTACTCTTCAAATACAGCCTTTCCTATTTCACTGCAGCCAGCAGCCTGTGTGGGCGTTCTTGGCAAAGCTGGGACACAGCTGGTCTGAAAGGGTCCTCTAATCGCAGGTCAGGCCACATCTAGACTCATCTAGACTTTTCTGGATTCAGAAAGAGCAATTTATTATTGAAAGAGCAAGCAAAGGGAAGGAAGACATGGGAGGAGGGGAGGCAGGAAGAGAGGTAGGAAAGAGGGAGAAAAGGGAAGAAAAGGAGGTGGAGGAAGGGGGAAAAAAAGGGAAGAAAACAGTTTGACTTCCCTCAACAGATCCTTCCATAAATAGACACGACTGGAATTATGTCATCTCCCAGCCCCAGAAAAAGAAGATGTTCTCTACGAACTAGAAGCAGGTAGCAGGCTTGTCCCCAGGACCATTCTCTATATCATATATTCAAAGTCAACATATTTATCTTGGGGTAAATTGCATCTTTAGCTCTTTCACCTAGGAAGGGGCGGTTGGTGCACAGAATGACTATATTGTGTCCATGGAGGGATATAAAATACAAAGAGTCCTTTGCTTCACAGTGAATTGTCGCTTAGAAAGGCCAGATTCCACAGATGCAAGCCGGAGGGGGAAGAGGGCACTTGCCTTTTCTGAGAGCTTGAGCGAGTAAAGGAAGGAGCCAGAAGCAGAAAGATCTGAGTAAGACGGTTCTCTGGAGAAGACATACACAAGGCCCACAGACACAGGAAGAAGGAGGAGAAGGAGGAGGAGGAGGAGAAGGAGGAGAAGGAGGAGAAGGAGGAGAAGGAGGAGGAGGAGGAGAAGAAGAAAAAAAAGTGCCCGGATCACTTAAAGCCACAGTGATGGTGTTACCTGCTGCAGGTGAGGCTACCCTCCATCAGAAAGACTGGAAACAATCGCTGTGAGGTCCTGGAGAGAAAGAAACTTCTAGTACACTGTTAATAGTAATACACATTGGTGCAGCCCCTATGGGAAATGATATAGAGATTCCTTAAATAAAAATTCAGGGGGTGGGGGGAGCAAGTGGTGGTATATCTGGTTGAGCACACAAATTTCCATACACGAGGGCTCAAGTTCAAATCCTCAATGTCCATCTGCAGGGGGGGAAGCCTCACAAGTGGTGAAGCAATGCTGCAGGTCTCTCTCCCTCTCCCTCTCCCTCTCCCTCTCCCTCTCCCTCTCCCTCTCCCTCTCCCTCTCCCTCTCCCTCTCCCTCTCCCTCTCTTCCCCTCCCCACCCCTCCCCCTCCCCAGCCCCCTCTCCCTCCCCCTCTCCCTCCCCTCCCCTCTATCTCCCTCTTCTGTCTCAATTTCTTCTTTCTTATCAAATAAAGGGAGAAAAATGGAGGAAAAAAAAAGGCAACCGGGAGTGGTAAAATATATATATATATATTTTTTTTAAAATGAGGGCTGACCATAAACAGCTCACTTGGAGCATGTGCTGCTTTGCCCTGTGCACCATCCAGGTTGGGACAAGAGGATCAGAATCCGAGGTGATCATGCTAGGGAGTGAAACACAATGAGCAGGTGGTTTCACTCAGATACGGAATGTAAATAAAACAAACAAACTTGCAAAAAAGTAATGGCAATTATCTGATTGATGCACTCTGTGAAAACCACGGTGGTTATCAAAGGGAATAGGAAGAGAGATTGGAGGAGTGGAGACTAGATACAGGCATCTCTTTGGTTTGATGGCTTGAGAACTGTCGTGGTAAGTGCAGTTGGGTCCGTGTGTGTGTGTGTGTGTGTGTGTGTGTGTGTGTGTGTGTGTGTGTGTGTGTGTGTGAGAGAGAGAGAGAGAGAGAGAGAGAGAGAGAGTGAGAGAGAGAGAGAGAGAATACTAAACTCTTAAAATGCTGGGAGTATGGATCGACCTGTCAACGCCCATGTTCAGCGGGGAAGCAACTACAGAAGCCAGACCTTCCACCTTCTGCATTCACAATAACAGTCCTGGGTCCATACTCCCAGAGGGATAAAGAATAGGAAAGCTGTCAAGGGAGGGGATGGGATACAGAGTTCTGGTGGTGGGAATTGTGTGAAGTTGTACCCCTTTTATCCTATGGTTTAGTCAATGCTTCCTTTTTATAAATGAAAAGTTAAATATATATATATATATATATATCATAACATTGTTAACCAGAGTTAAATCAGTAAAAATCAATGAGACATAGAAAGGATCCAGAAATAATTTAAACCAGAGAGTCAAAAACAGATGTATACTTCAGATTGAAAATGGACTTTTCTCAGACACATAGCAGTAGGGGGAACAGAAGAAGGACAGATCAATTCCTGCAGAACAGGAAGACAAATATGGGGGCAAGTGACCTAGACTTAATGTCTCAAGTTGTCTTTATTGAGAGAGGTGACAACTCTAAGGAAAAGAAATGCTTGATTCAGGCAGATGAGACCACACCAAGACATTCATCCCCAGCAGGAAGAATGAGGCACAAGTGACAGGAACTAGAGAAAGAAACCCCTGCATAGCAGATGTCAGGCTCGGGCAAAAACTAGTAAAGTCATGGGCTCTCTGGAATATACCTAAAATAGACCTATTAGCTATTTCCAAAACGGAGACCCCAAATCTTCATCTGCAATATTCCAGCCTTTAGGTTCATGATTATTCAATAATTTGTTTGGTTTTATATATTAACTCAGCCACCAGGTTCCTGATGCTACCATGACACCAACCAGACCTCCCTGGGCAGACAACCTCACCAATGTGTCCTGGAGCCTTGCTTCCCCAGAGATCTGCCCCACTAGGGAAAGAGAGAAACAGGCTGGGAGTATGGATCGGCCTGTCAACGCCCATGTTCAGCAGGGAAGCAATTACAGAAGCCAGACCTTCTACCTTCTGCACCCCGTAATGACCCTGGGTCCATACTCCCAGAGGGATAAAGACTAGGAAAGTGGGGCCAGGTGGTAGCGCATCTGGTTAAGTGGACACATAATGTACAAGGACCTGAGTCCAAGACCCTGGCCCCCCACCTGCAAGGGAAAAGCTTCACAAGTGGTGAAACAGGGCTGCATATGTCTCTCTGTCTCTTTCCCTTAAAAAAAAAAGAAAGAAAAAAAAGAATAGGAAAGCTATGAGAGGAGGGGATGTGATACGGAGTTCTGGTAATGGGAATTGTATGGAATTGTGCCCCTCTTATCCTATGGTTTTGTCAATATTTCCATTTTATAAATAAAGATTAAAAATAAATAAGAAATCCCCTGCTCAGTGAGTCTCTGGATGGAGACGCAGTGGATCTGCTGGATGGAGGAGCAGCCTTCACACCCAAAGTGAACTTGGAAGCAGGTATCTTCAACTCATCTTGGAGTCTCTGCACTACTTCAAGTGTGAAGCCTCAAGCCAAAGCCAGGGAAGTTCACAGACACAGGTCAAATCCTTTTAAGAAGTTCAATGGAAAACTGGGCAAAGCTTCAAATATTTTTACTATTCATTGTTAAAGACCGGGAAATATCTAATCCAGGAGACTTGGGTGGCAACTTGAGCCTCATGTGGCAATTACTTTATAACACTGACTCAGAAATTAAAGTTCTAGAAATATATCGACAGAGTCACACACATGTCAATGTGACTATGAAGGTATTTGATTGGGGCACTTTTCACAGTGGAAGAAAATATGAACTATCTCAATCTCAAACAATACGGAAATTACCAGGCAAATTTTAGTGCTCTCAGGAGGTGAAATTTTCTGTAGGTAATTAAAGCAAATGTTGTTTTTGTGGGGTTTCTTTATTTTTTTTAATTTTTTTATATTTATTTGTTTTCCCTTTTGCTACCCTTGTTGTTTTTCATTGTTATTGTAGTTATTCTTGTTATTGTTACTGATGTCGTTGTTGTTGGACAGAGAGAAATGGAGAGAGGAGGGGAAGACAGAGAGGAGGAGAGAAAAATAGACACCTGCAGACCTGCTTCACTGCTTATGAGGTGACTCCCCAGCAGGTGGGGAGCCAGGGACTTAAACCCGGATCCTTACTCTGGTCCTTGTGCTTTGCACCACCTGTGCTTAACCCCGCTGCACTACTGCCTGACTCCCAAAGCAAATGTGGGCTCTATGTTGCTGGGCTAGCTTCACGGGCAGGAGAGAGACGACCAGAGACTCATGGCTGAGCTGGGAATGCAGTTCAGTCTTTATTGATGAGGAATGCAGTGCAAGCTAGCTATCTCTAATCACAATCCTGTCCTATATATTATCTCCTGAGGCGGAAGTGTCAGGAAGAGGATGTACGTAGGACAGGGGGTGGGGAGAAGGAAAAAGCTCAAATTAGTGGGGATAAACCAGTGGGAACAAAACGATGATTATGCAAATAGACCAGAAGCAATGCAACAGAAGGGGTCTTAGAAGCAGAATTTAGAAGCAGACCAACACTTAACAGTTAACGGTATTTATATACTTTCTTAGTGTTTGGGATCTACTCTCTGCCCTAATCCAGTTTTCTAAGCCTATTCTCAACTCTGACACCATCTTCCCAGACAATATTTTTAGTCCACCTACATGTTAGCTATCAAGCTCAGGCAAAAATTATGAAAGCCATAGACCTCTTGGAATATACCTAAAATAGAATTCCTAGCTTCTTTACACACACACACACACACACACACACACACACACACACACACACACACACAAAGTAGTTTCATCTGTTCTATTCCTATCTTTGAGTTCCTGATTATTAAGCAATTCATTCTGCTTTATATCTTACTGCCTTTCAGTCAAAAAGCTGCAGATGCCATCATGACACCATCCTGACTTCCCTAGGCATATGACTTCACCAATGTGTCCCGAAGTCGCAGCTCTCCAGAGCCCTACCCGACAAGGGGAAGAGAAAGACTGTCGGCTGGGGGTACGTATCAGTCTGCCAATGTCCATGTCTAACAAAGAAGCAATTACAGAAGCCAGACCTTCCACCTTCTGCACCCCATAAAGATTTTTGGTCCACTCTCCCAGAGGGATAAAGAATAGGGAATCATCCTGTAAACCATTAATCCCCCAACAAAGAAATAATAATAATGATAAAGAATAGGGAAGCATCCAATAGAGGGGATAGGGCATGGGACTCTGGTGGTGGGAACTGTGTGGAATTGTACTACTCTTGTCTTGCAATCTTGTTAGTCATTATTCCATGACTAGTAATAAAATAAAACTAGAAAATGAAACAACAACACTGTTGTCCTCAACATTTACAGAAATTAGGGGAAAAATGGATATTGTGTGGCTAGGGAGAGGAAAGTTACAATACTGTATCTACAGATCATTTAGTACTTTCCAGGCTCTGTACTAAACCTCTTCTATAGTGACAATCCCAGGTGTCCATAACCTAAAACACTAAGTAAGAATAGATAAAATCCTCAAGTCCAGGTCACATAGGTTCCGAAGCTGATTATGGGCCCCATATCAAATTGATGGGGTCTACAGTCAATAATATCCACACACTTTTGCCATATTTGCGAGCTACTCTCTTCTCTCATCCAACTTTCTAGGCCTTTATCCAGTCATGACATCATCTCCCCAGACAGTAACTTGGGCCCACCTGCAAATTACAGGTCAAACTCAGGAAAAAAACTAGTAAGGTCATGGACCCTTTGGGGTATAACTAAAATGGGCCTACTAGCTAGTTCCAAAACAGAGACCCCAAATCTTCACCTGCAATATCTCAGCCTTTAGGTTCATGACTAGTCAACAATTGGTTTGGCTTTATATGTTAACTCTTTTTTTTCAGTCACTAGGTTCCAGATGCTAACATGATGCTAACCTGACTTCTTTGGGCAGACGACCCCACCAATGTGTCCAGGAGCCCTGCTTCCCCAAGCCCTGACCCACTAGGGAAAGAGAGAGAGAGAGACAGGCTGGGAGTATGGATCAACCTGTCAACACCCATGTTCAGCGGGAAAGCAATTATAGAAGCCAGACCTTCCACCTTCTGCACCCCATAATGACCCTGGTCCATACTCCAAGAGGGATAAAGAATAGGCAAGCTATCAGGGGAGGGGGTGGGATATGGAGTTCTGGTGGTGGGAACTGTGTGGACTTGTACCCCTCTTATCTTATGGTTTTGTCAGTATTTCCTTTTTTATAAATAATTTTTTTTTAAATCCTCAAGTCCACATAGCTTGCAAAGGATAGAGGCAAAATGTCAACTCTGGCTTCAAGGACGAGACCCTGTTTTATTAGCCACCAAATGCCCTTCACACACATCATTTAAATGTACTCAAGCTTCCACACCGACAAAAAAATGAAAGAAAAATTTTGAAAGACTACAAAGTTCTGAGAACCAATGGCCATGATAATTTGTCAGTGCCATATTTCCAGATTCTGCAACACTGTAATGTCAATTGGACAACTACTTAGTGAGCAGTTATGTTTTTCTGAGTCAGGAACAATGTCACTCAATGGCTTTAGTCTTCTTTTGAATATTAAAAAATAATATCTGAATTTGCATGAAAATCCTCCAGAGAAAGGGAAGCTCCCTGGTAGTATTATCCCACCGACCCTCCCAGCTTCCTCAAATAACCCAGCTGCAGGGCTTTTTCCAGAGAATTCCGTCTGAAAGTGGTGGGTATGTGCTGCCAGGGATGAGTCCCTTCATTGAATGAATTTCTGAAAACTCATTATCAGCCTGAAGAACAATGCCTGTCAGTCATGACACTGAACGCAGGGGCTACTTAGCTATGGAGTAAGAGATAATAACCTGGTATAGAAATGTGTACCAGGCCAAGTGACTGTGCCAGCAATCATTATAAAGCCCGCCTTTGCTCTTCATAAATCTCAAAGAATCCCCAGAGCTGGCCTAGAGAACACTGACAAATTTTCTTTCAGTCAGACCAAACTTGAGTTTATGAGGACCCGAACATATCCTGGAGCTCCTAGATGAGAAACTATAATGCATTCTCCCCTTCCCTCTCCTTCTCTTCCTCCTCTTCCTCTGCCTCTTCTTCCTACTCCTCCTTCTCCTCCTCTTCCTCCTCCTCTCCCTTCTCTTCTTTTCCCTCTTCCTCCTCTTCCTATTCTTCCTCTTCCTTCTTCTCTTCCTGCTCTCACTTGTTCTCTTCCTCCTCCTTCTTCTTTTTGCTTATAGAACATTTATTGAACTAAACAAGTTAAGAATAGTCACCAAGTGAAATGTGGCAGTGAAAACAAACAAACAAAAAACTCATGTGCCTCAAAGGTGAGACAGAGGGAGATATGTCAGCTGACAGTACACTGCCTGCTGCTAGACTGAAGTACAGTCAAACTGAAACTTCTTCTAACAGAGTCTTATCTGAAGGATTTTTGAAGGCTTTTTGAGAAAGCCAGAATCATCAACTGCAACCTCTCTCCAACTGCTACCTCCCTATTCCTTATCCTGCAGTCTCTCCCACATCCTCTATCTCCCTACTCTTTACACTTAAAAATCCTTCTGGGAGTCAGACAGTAGCGTAGTGTGTTAAGCACAGGTGGCACAAAGTGCAAGGACTGGCATAAGGATCCCAGTTCGAGCCCCCGGCTCCCCACTTGCAGGGGAGTCGCTTCACAGGCAGTGAAGCAGGTCTGCAGGTGTCTGTCTTTCTCTTCCCCCTCTCTGTCTTCCCCTTCTCTCTCAATTTCTTTCTGTCCTATCCAACAATGACAACATCAATAACAACAACAATAACTACAACAATGGCAACAAAAGGGAATAAATAAATATTTTTTAAATTACCCTCCAAAAAATTCTTCTTTCTGCCTGAGTTTTTCTTTTTTTTTCTTTTCTTTTCTTTTCTTCTGTTTTTTGGTCACCAGCGTTAAAGGTTAAAGAGGCTAAATAACTTTTTCTTCTCCTAGCTCCTACAATTGTCTCACTAAATAGCTATTGAATCAGTTCTTCAGCAATAATTCTTGGATGTGTTAAGATTTCCCAAATATATCTCTCTCAAAAGTCTTGTACTGACTATAGATGATGCCAGAGCTCTACGACTTCATAAGGAGTCCACCACTCCTAGAGGAGAGAGAGAGAGAGAGAGGGAAAGAGAAGGAGAGAGAGGGAGAGAGAGAGGGAGAAGGAGAGGGAGAGGGAGAGGGAGAGGGAGAGGGAGAGGGAGAGGGAGAGGGAGAGGGAGAGGGAGAGGGAGAGGGAGAGGGAGAGGGAGAGGGAGAGGGAGAGGGAGAAGGAGAGAAACCTGTACCACTGCTCCATCAGCCATGAAACTTCCTCCTGCTGGAGAGGACAGTGGTCTTGGACCCATGTCCTCACACATGGTGATTTGTGACGTCCACTGGGTGCACCACCACCCAACCCCACTATGTAAGACATTAAGGTAGCTGTATTTATGGAGACATGAGTCTACCATCTTCTTAGGTTTTACTAGCAACCTTATTTTAAAAAAACTACTTTTCTTACCTCTACCTTTCCCTCTTGATTAACTGACCCTCCAAATAGTGAGAACTAAGCCTTTGAGGGGCCACACAGTGGTGCATTTGGTTAAGCACACACAATACAGTGTGTGAGGACCCAGGTTCAAGCTCCTCATCCCTATCTGCAGGGGGAAAACTTCACAAGTGGTGATGCAGGGCTGCAGGTGTCTCTCCCTGTCTTTTTCCCTTTCTGTTTTTCTCATCTCTAAATGGCTGTTTCTATCTATCTATCTAATAAATAAATAAAATATTAAAAATATATATCTTAAGAAAGAAAGGGGGCAGGCTGTGGCTCAGCGGGTTAAGCACACATGGCACGAAGCATAAGGACTGGCCTAAGGATCCCTGTTCAAGCTCCCAGCTCCTCACCCGCAGGGGGGTCGCTTTATAAGCGGTAAAGCAGATCTGCAGGTGTCTATCTTTCTCTCTCCCTCTCTGTCTTCCCTTCTTCTCTTGATTTCTCTCTGTCCTATCCAACAAGGACAGCAGTAACAACAACAGTAGTAATAATAACAACAACAATAAACAACAGGGACAACAAAAGGGAAAAAATAGCCTCCAGGAGCAGTTGATTTGCAGTTCAGGCACCGAGCCTCAGTGATAACCCTGGGGGCAAAATAAAAGGAAGGAAGGAAGGAAGGAAGGAAGGAAGGAAGGAAGGAAGGAAGGAAAGAAAGAAAGAAAGAAAGAAAGAGAGGGAAAAAAAGAAAGAAGGAGCCAAGCCTTCCTTTGCTAACAATAGTTCTCACAAACCCAACACTCAACACACCATTGAGTGTGCTCTCACTACCTTGCTGATGGGGCCATTTTCCATTCCAGACTGTCAGCAGGATCACATCAACCCTCTTTCTTCACACACAAATCCGTATGTCAATAGCTGAGTATTCACTCTGCAATTGACTGGTGTTGTCTTAAAGCTGCACACTGGCGGGCCATTCCCAGCTGACACCAGCAGTTGCTTCCAGAAAGCAAACAAAAACCAGAGAATTCCTCCCCCTAAGACCTCTGAGCTTTTCTAGAGTAAGAAGAAGGCAACAACAAGAAGAAGACATCTTTGGGTTCCAAGATCATCTCACCATCGACCACTAGAACAAGTCGTGGAAGAAAAAGCATTTTGAATATTTTGACCTCAACTATGTGAAGAGAAAGTAAGCTTGAGACTTCTTCTGACAGTGTTGATTCAATAGCTATTTAGTGAGCAGCTATTATAGGCTAGGAGCAAACAATGTCACTCCGTATCTTTAATATTCTTTTTTATTATTATCTTTACATATTTTTTGGGTAGAGATAGTCAGAAATGTAAAGGGGAGGGAATGACAGACAGGGAGAGAGACAGAGACACCTAGCGCCCTGCTCCACCACTCGCAATGCTTCCCCCCTGCAGGTGGGGACCAGAGGTTCAAACCTGGGTCCTTATGCATTGTAACATATGCACTCAATGGGATGCCACCACCTAGCCTTCTTTAATCTTCTTTAGAATATAAAAACAGGGGGGGGGGTGGGGGCAGGGTGGGCTGTAGTGCATCGGGTTAAGCTCATGTGGCACAAAGCGCAAAGACCAGCCTAAGGATCCGGTTCCAGCCCCCGGCTCCCCACCTGCAAGGAAGTCACTTCACAGGCAGTGAAGCAGGTCTGCAGGTGTCTATCCTACTCTCCTCCTCTCTGCCTTCCCCTCCTCTCTCCATTTCTCTTTGTCCTATCCAACAACAATGAACAACATCAACAACAACAACAATAATAACCACAACAAGGCTACAACAACAAGGGCAACAAAAGGCAGAAAATGGCCTCCAGGAGCAGTGGATTCATGGTGCAGGCACTTAGCCCCAGCAATAACCCTGGAGGCAAAAAAAAAACAGGGGTGGGGGCAGTGGCACACCTGGTTAATCACATGTATTTCCAACAGCTTTTACATGGCAGCCTCAGACATTATGTCCAGCAAACCATAAGCAAAAGAAATGTCATCACTTAAATTTTAATTCCTTTCCTGACCCATGGAAGTAAAGAAAACAGTTACAGGTTATAAAGGGAAAGGAGACGGGGTTGAGCTGTGGCTCACCTGGTTTAAGCACACATATTACCAACTGCAAGGACCTGAGTTTGAGCCTCTGCTCCCCACTGCAGAGGATCTGCTTCAAGAGCACTGATGCACTGATGTAGGTTTACAGGTACCTATAGTTCTTTCCTGCTCTCTAGCTCACCCTCCCATCTCAATTTCTCTCCTACCTAATAAAAATTAGAAAGAAAGAAAGAAAGAGACAGGGAGGGAGGGAGAGAGGAAGGAAGGAAGAAAGAAGGAGAAGAAGCAGAAGAAGATGGAGGAAGAGGAGGAGGAAGAGAAAGAGAAGGAAGAAGGAGGATAAGGAGAAGGGGAAAGGGAAGGAGGAGGAGAAGGAGAAGGAAGAGAAGAAGAAGGAGGAGGAGGAGGATATATAAAAAAGCGGGGGTGGGAGGAGGAAATACAGCTGCTAGGAGTGGTGGATATGTAATGCTGGCACCGAGCCCCAGCAATAACCCTGGTCGCAATAAAAAATAAATGAATGAGGGGGCTGGGCGGTAGCGCAGCGGGTTAAGCGCAGGTGGTGCAAAGCACAAGGACTGGAGTAAGGATCCCAGTTCGATCCCCTGGCTCCCCACCTTTAGGGGGGGGTCACTTCATAAGTGGTGAAGCAGGTCTGCAGGTGTCTGTCTTTCTCTCTCCCTCTCTGCCTTCCCCTTCTCTCTCTATTTCTCTCTGTCCTGTCCAACAGTAATAACCACAACAAGGGCAACAAAATGGGAAAAGTAGCCCCCAGGAACAGTGGATTCATAGTGCTGGCACCGAGCCCCAGCAATAACCCTGGAGACAATAAATAAATAAATAAATAAATAAGTAAATAAGTAAATAAATAAATGAAACAAGCACTAAAACATCCATCCCCATCCAAATGCCTTTTTGTGACTTAGCAGTTCTATCCCCCCACTCCGTGCACAACACACACACATCCTATCAAAAGGTGGATGTGAATCTACTCTGTGATTCTGAATCTGGCCATGTGACCTGCTTTGGTCAATGTACTATTAAGCACAGACTTAAATTAGAGAAGTTACAGAGATTTAATCCTCTCCTACTGCTGGACATCATGGCTCAACATCTGGCAATCCAAGGAAATGAACTGATTATTGACAGACCACTTGGAGAAAGACTTCAGCCACCCCAGACATCCTCATTAAGTTCTTAGAGACAACACACACACACACACACACACACACACACACACACACACACACACACCAGAAAAGAACCACCAAGTACAGGCCAGAAAAGCTGTCAAAGTCAGTCCTCAGAATTGTAAAAACTGTAATTGTAAATTGTCATTTACCTTTTGGGGATCCATGTAGTTATGTTAGCTACAAGGTGGAAGCTAAGCGATAACATCAATGGTCTTAGTATTGGGGGGGAGGGTGTTGGGGTTAAGTATGAAATCATTCCGAGGCAAGACTGCACACCAGGGCAGAAGAGACATCCCCTACCATAGCAAACTGGCTTCCAGTTGACATTCTGGATCTGGAAAAGTGACTTAAGGCTGGCATGACTAGGTCCCTGAGGGGGGTGTTTCATCAGGCAAGACCAATGGATATGGGGTCAACAGATGAAAACTTAAAATGTGTGGCGTTCTATGGGAATTGTCTGGCTTTTTGGAGACTCTCACACTTTTCCGTTTTAAAAAAAAATAGTATTTATTTTGGATACAGAGAATAACTGAGAGGGGGTGGGAGATTTATAAGGATAGGAAGAGAAACATGTAGGGGCCAGGTGGTGGTGCACCTGGTTAAGCACACACACTACAGTGCACAAGGACCCGGGTTTAAGCCCCTGGACCCCACCTGCAGGGGGAAAGCTTCACAAGTGGTGAAGCAGGGCTACAGGTGTCTCTCTTTCTCTCTCCCTCTCTATCTTCCCCTCTCGTCTCAATTTCTGTCTCTATCCTATAATAATAAAAAAATATATTAAGGGGGGGGAGAAACCTGTAGCACTGCTTCACCACTCATGAAGTTTTCCCCTTGCAGGTAGGGAGGGACTGAGGTCTTGAACCCACGTCCATGGACACTGTAATGTGTGCCTTCAACCAGGTACACCATCACCCAGACCCTCTTGGACATTTGCTCAAAAGCTTGTGTCTGTGTAGAGATGCGTTCAGATCTGAGACTGTGTTCTATGGGTTTGTGAGGTGCTTGGAGGCACGTTGTCAAGCAGGACTCCTCTAAGCAAACTGTGAGCAGGCATCGTGTGTTTGTTGGTTTGTTTCTTTCATCATTTCATATCCACTACAGACCTTTTTAAAGATCTAGATTTATTTACTTTCTTGTTTATTGATTTTCATGAGGGCAAGAAACCAGAGCACTGCTCCACTTTGACCTGTGAGGATGACAAGTTGAACTGAGGCCTTGGGTAGGCAAGTCTGCTGTGCTACCACTTCACATCTCCTCAGCCCCATCACAGTCTTGATTTCCAAATCACCTGACGGCATAGACGATACTAGTAGACGTACAAGATAGATGTGCACACGGGTACCACACACAATAAAAATGCTTTAACGCAGGCCTGAGTCCTTCATCTCAGCCTTGTGACAATCTGGGAGTTGGCCCTGGTCCTGGGTAGGGATTAGCATTGCTGTACAGAGGGCTGAGACTGGCCCTACCACCCACAGAGCCTCCTAACCTAGGACCTCTGACCTGGAACTGTGGCATGACCCAAACTGCTAATGTTCTCAGAATAGGAAGCCAGAGAGTCTTTCTTCAGTCCCTTAGTGTCAGCTATGGAAAAACAACAGAAAGCTTTCCATGAAGAACAAAACTTTCCAGTAAGGGAAAGGTTGTAAATAATAAAAATAGTCATGCTCAGCACTTGCTATCTCATTGGCTACACAAAATGGTTGTGTAAGGAAGCATTGTTTTAGAACATTCTGTGAGTCACCGTGCTAATGGCCATGCCGACCACAGTGCCAGCTATCTACCCTGTGTATTGGTACCAGCACTGCTGGGCTGGGCAAGGGGTTCCTCTGGGCATCCAGTTACCAGAGTGAAGCACCCTTACAGTCTGAGCAGGCATTACCCTTCCAAGACCCCCCCCCACCTTAGTCACCATTTTATTAGCAACTTACAGACAGTGCAACATAAAGGCTATTATTTCCAGAAAGAAAAAAAAAAAAAGAAATCTGGTATTTCTTAATCATTTCTTTTTTTCAGCTATTGGAATGTTATATGGGTTACACTGCAGTTGTTGACACATGAGTAAAATTTCCCATCTCACCGTGACAGGTGTCTGCAAAGCACTCTCACCCCCAATCTACATCCTAGGCCACCATCACGCACCGAGACCCTAAAGTGTCCCCCACCCACCCCCACCACCAACCTCCTTCCTTACCTTCCTTCTCCTTCTCAGTGTCCTTTGCAAGAGCCCAAACCAAGACCACATTTTACTTGGTGTTTTCCCTTTCTGTTCTGATTTCATAAGTTCTGTCCATGAGTGAGATGAGTGAGATCACCCCTTATTTAGCCTTCTCATTCTGGCTTATCTCAGTCAACCTGATTCCTTCAAGCTCCATCTAAGAAGAGATAAAGAAGGTGAGTTCAGTATCACTGTTTTCTTAGCTGCTCATCTGATGTTGGACAGGAGTGTCCCTTGATTTATCTTCCTAGGCAGGGTCTTGTAGCATTAAAAGTTCCCTATCATGGGCTAGAACAAAGTCTGATATCTTTGGCAATGTTCTGCAGAAGGGGAGCTCCACTAGGGAAAGAGAGAGGCAGGCTGGGAATATGGACCGACCTTCCAACACCCATGTTCATCAGAGAAGCAATGACAGAAGCCAGACCTTCCACCTTAGGCATCCCACAATGATCCTAGTCCATACTCCCAAAGGGATAAAGAATAAGGAAGCTATCAAGGGAGGATATTGGATACGGAGTTCTTTCTGGGGGTGGGAATTGTGTAGAAAGGTACCCCTCTTATCCTATAGTCTTGTCAATATTTACATTTTATAAATAAAGATAAATAAATAAAAGAAAGGGAGAGATGAAACTAAACCTTTTAAAGAGTAGATTGCATTTATCAGGGCCTTTCAATGTTAATCATGTTGACATAAAATAATTAACAAGAGTTCGATTTTTGTTTGACATTTTTTTAAAAAGAATTTGTTTATTTATTCATGAGAAAGACAGGCAGAGAGAGAGAATCAGACATCATTCTGGTACATGTGCTGCCAGGGATTGAACTCAGGACTTCATGGTTGAGAATCCAATGCTTTTTCCACTGCACCACCTCCCGAACCACTATGTTAAACTTTTTGAGGTAAAATTTACATGCAATAAAACACACATACATCCCATGTGTAGCACTGATGAATGCTTTTGCCAGTCCAGTTACATGTGTAATACGGAATATTCTGAGTCCAGAAAGTTCCTTCAAGAACACCCACCCACAGTTTACTACTTTTTTAAAATTTTTTTGCTTTGTTTTTCCACCAGGGTTATCTAGGGCTCTGAGCCCACAATA
Organism: Erinaceus europaeus; assembly: GCF_950295315.1. Lineage (NCBI taxonomy): Eukaryota > Metazoa > Chordata > Mammalia > Eulipotyphla > Erinaceidae > Erinaceus > Erinaceus europaeus. The sequence goes on from NC_080173.1 coordinate 93,580,816, forward strand.
AAAATCCACTGCTCCCGGTAGCCATTTTGTTCTTTCCCTTTCTATTAAGACAGAAAGAATTTGAGAGAAAAGGGACAGAAGGAGAGAGAGAGGAAGAGATGGGGGGGCGAGGAAGGGAGCTGCAGACCTGCTTCACTGTTCTTAAAGTGTCCCACCTGTAGGTGAGGAGTGGGGGCTCAAACTTACATAGTTTACAGTGTGTCTGTTTTGTTCCAGTACCAGGCAGTTTTGATTACAATAACCCTGTAATATAGTTTGCTATCTGGGAGTGTGATGCCTCTAGTTCTGTTTTTTCTCCACTGTTTTAGTGATTCCAGGTATCTTTTGATTCCAGATAAACTTTTGTAGCTTTTGTTCTATTCTCTTAAAATAATTGGTGAGACCTTAATGGGAGTTGCATTAAATTTGCATGTAGTACTGTGTAGAGTATTCATTTTGATGATGTTAGTTCTTCCAATCCATGAACGTGGTATATCTTTCTGCTTCTTTGTAACTTTTTCAATTTCCTCAAATAGTGATATAATTTTCAGTATACAAGTCTTTCACTTCCTTTGTTATGTTAATTACTAGCTATTTTTTTTCCTGCTATTGTGAATGAAACTGAACCACTACAATTCACCACATGCAAATATAAACTCCAAATGCATCAAAGCTGAATGTGAGACCAGAAACTGTTGAGTACTTAGAGGAAAATATTGGTAGCAATCTTTTTGATCTAAATTTTGTAGGCATCTTCAATGATACATAGCCAGTTACAAGGAAGACTAAAACAAAAATAAATCAATGGGACTACATAAAATTAAAAAGCTTCAGCACAGCAAAAGAAACCATCACCCAAACAAAGAGATCCCATACAGAATGGCAGAAGATCTTTATATGCCAGACATCAGACAAAAGACTGATAACCAAAATAGATAAAGAGGTCACCAGAATCAGCAACAAAAGGGAATAAATAAATATTAAAAAAAGAAATCTAAATAAATATTAAGAACAGATTTCTGTGCAAGTATGTGTGTATACACATATAGAGTTCTTTTTCTCTTGAGGAAAGTAGTAGCTGAATGAAGGGGTCACTTGATGGGTATATACTTACTTTTCAATACACCACCTAATTGCTTTCCAAAGTCTCTTTTTTCTGGCCAGCAGTTAATGCAAATCCAAATCCCTTCACATCCTCCCCAGGACTGCATATACCAGTCATTTAAATTGAGCCACTGCAGGAGGGGTAGAGTAGTATCCATCATAGTTTGCATGTCTACGTGCCACATTGTATGTCCAACGTGTCCACGTTGATTTCATGGACTTACTTTCCATGTCTCATTTGCTTTTTTTCTGCTTACTATTTTTTTTTTTACAAAAAAATCTACACTCCAATGACCTAATAGCACCCTATGAAATTTTACATTTGGCCACCAATTAGAAAAATTGACTTCAATTTTTTTCTAAATATTTTCATTTATTTAGTAGTGAGAAAGATAAGAGAGAGAGACAGAAAGAAAAATGAAAGAAAGGAAGAAAGAAAGAAAGAAAGAAAGAAAGAAAGAAAGAAAGAAAGATAGAAAGAACAGACATCACTCTAGTATATATGCTGCTGGGGACTGAACTCAAGACCTCTTGCTTCAGAGTCAAATGTTTTATCTACAGTGTTGTCACCTCCCAGATCACTTCAGTTTAATATATATAAAGTGTCCAACTATGTCAAACACTCAGGGCTTTAAGCTAACAGCTGCTAAGACTTTTATTAAAAAATAAAACAAACTATAAAAATGAATTGCCTGCTTCACTTCAGAGACATTTCTAATCAAATACTGTGTGCACTTAAGCTGCTGTCCATTTAAGTTTTGAGACATCTTCCTAAATGCTGAATCCCATTTCTGGAGCTCAGCAGTCCTGTCCTGCATTTTCTTTTAGTGCACTTGATCGCTTGTCTACTTGAAGACTTCACTCATGGAAACATTCTTCCAGTTTCTAAATGCTTGAAAAGAACACTTGAGATTTTTTTTTCCCTTGAATTTTAAAAGCTACTGCTTTTTGTGAAAAGCGTGTAAGTTTTCATATTTTCCTTTCTGTCTCTTAAAGTTGATCTCCTGTCTTCTTACTCAGATTACTTCTGATGCCACATAAGTTGTCATGCAAATGCTTATGAGACTTATGAATCTCAATGCAAAAAAAAAGAAAGAAAAAGAAAGAAAATGCAGAAGAACATTCTTCAGAAAAAGTATTAAGAGCTTCAGGATGGCAGGTGGTAGTGCACCTTGTTAAGCACACCCATTACAGTGCACAAGGATGCGGGTTCAGGCCCCTCATACCCACCTACGGGGAGAAAGCTTCACGAGTGGTGAAGCAGGGCTGCATGTCTCTCTGCATCTTTCTCTCTCTATTTCCCCCTGCTCTCTCAATTTTTCTCTCTCTCTATCCAATAATAAATAAATAAAGATTTTTTTTTTTAATTCATGAGGCCAAGCATGGGGCTCCTTGAGTGGGAGTCCCTGTGTAACTTCTCAGGACGCATATACAGGAAGCTGTCTTCTCTTTGTATGTCTATAGAGAGCTTGAGGATTGCGTCTGTTTTTTAAGATTTTTTTTTTGATCATTGATTTTTAAGTCATCTGAATATGATGTGCTTTGATGCCATTTCATGTTTCTTGCACTTCCACTTCATTGGATTTTCTTTGGCACATATTTTCTCTTTTTTTAATTTACTTACTTTTTGTTGCCCTTGTTGTTTATATTGTTGTTGTATCTATTATTGTTGTTGATGTCATCGTTGTTGGATAAGGCAGACAGAAATGGAGAGAGGAGGGGAAGACAGAGAGGGGGAGAGAAAGATAGACACCTGCAGACCTGCTTCAACGCCAGTAAAGCAACTCCCCTGTAGGTGGGAAGCCCGGGCTCCAACCGGGATCCTTCTGCTGGTCCTTGCGCTTTGCGTCACATGCGCTTAACCCGCTGCGCTACTGCCCGACTCCCGGCATATATTTTCATTTGTATCTTTATTGACTTCCTCCTTCTAGATTATTAGGCCATGCAACTGGGTCCTTGTCTTGTCATTTTCTGTTCTGTATCTCTTCTGATCGATATCCCCGGCAGACAATGCCACATTATTAATAGTGGATGAATGGAAGTGTAGTTAGAAAAATCATACAGAGAGTGCCGACCTGCTGTAGTGGCTCCGCACATGAGCTTTGAGGCAGAAGAGCTTCAGGTTCAAACCCCGTTCATCCCACTCGGGAAAAAAAAATCATATAGACCTTCAAGTTTCCGTGAGTACTACAGCATGGTAATGTCGAGTTTAAACGCCCTAAACTTTGAACTGTTAAACATTGCTTTGAACTTTTGCTTTTGACAACCCCTGCAGGGCAATTTAAACGGTTTCAAATTTCCATCCTAAAGCTCATCTAGTGTTTAGTCTGTTACTTGAAATTCAAGACTGAATAAGCAAAGAAGGAAAAAGAGGGGGAGTCGGGCGGTAGCGCAGCGGGTTAAACACGGGTGGCGCAAAACGCAAGGACTGGACTAAGGATCCCGGTTGGAGCCCCCGGCTCCCCACCTGCAGGGAGTCACTTCACAGGCGGTGAAGCAGGTCTGCAGGTGTCTGTCTTTCTCTCCCCCTCTCTGTCTTCCCCCCCTCCATTTCTCTCTGTCCTATCCAACAACTACGACATCAATAACTACAACAACAATGAAAAAAAAAAAAACAAGGGCAACAAGAAGGGGAAAATAAATATATAAAAAAAGAAGGAATAGAGAGGAAGACAAGGAGGAGGAGGAAGAAGAAGAGAAGGAGCAGGTGGAGGAGGAGGAGGAGAAAGTGCTATAGCAGAATTTCCAGATGTTCCAAGAATGTCCAGTGCAGTGATGAAACTTATCTGAAGATCAGTGTGGTACCACTGCACTGCCAACTCCTACTATGTTTTCTGTGCACTTACTTTGTGCAGGAACATTAAGAGCTTCCTTCCTCAAAGTTGAGCCCACTTTGCTTCTCAAGCTGCTTGAGCACTTAGAAGCCATGCTTATGTAGACATACTGTTATTATTCTAATTATAAGAAAAATGAGATATAAGGAAGAGGGAAACTTGTCAAACACATTAGAAAGAAGACGAGAACTGTGGATATGGATCGACCTGTCAACGCTCACGTCCAGCAGAGAAGCAATTATAGAAGCCAGACCTTCCACCTTCTGCATTCCATAAAGATCTTTGGTCCATACTCCCAGAGAAAGATAAAAAAAATAAGGAAAGCTTTCAGTGGAGGGGATGGGCTAGAGAATTCTGGTAGCGGGAATTGTACCCATCTTAAATCATAATCTTGTCAGTTATTAAACCACTAATAAAAATATTCTTAAAGAAAATAAAGAGAAGGCAAGACCATAGAATAATGGCCAAATACATATAAATATAGATAGAAAAAAATAGTCAACCCATATCTGTGGTCAACTGCAGTTTCCAATGGGGATGCAGAACTCTGGTGGTAAAAATGATATGGAATTATTCCCCTGTTATCTCATGATTTTGTAAATAAATATTAAATCACTAATAAAAAATTTAAAAATAAAGGAAAGAAGGGAGAGAAAGGGAGAAGGAAGGGAAAGAAAGAAAAGAAAGAAAGAAATAATGAAAGAAAGGGAAGGAAGGAAGGAAGGAAGGAAGGAAGGAAGGAAGGAAGGAAAGGAGGGAGGGAGATGGACACCCCAGGAGAACCCACTCACCCACAGGCTCGGTCTAAAACTTTCATTTTTCACTGGTTCACTTGGTCCCGAAAAGATACACACTTCACAGGGTTTTGATCAGGAGAACTCTTGACCAGCTGCCTCTGGAACAGGATCAGGTTTTTATGTGAACTATTTGGAGGCCTGTGATGAAAGGTTCGGCGGTATGAACATTCAGTCATGTTCCAAACATCTGAGGGACTGAACTATGTTTATCCAGACCTGGCAATTCCTGTGTTCAAAACTATTTTCCTGAAGCTCTCGGGAGAGGTTCGTCTTTGCCAAAGAATGTTCCTATAATGTTGCTGTCAAGTCAGAGCTGAACGTGGAGCCTCCCCTCCTCTGTACGTGCAGGAACAGCAAGCAGCCTGTTCTGCTGGGTTCATAGGCAGGCTCCCCTGGGGGTGGGAACACACCATTTCCATCCTTGTGCTTATAAACACTGTGTCCCTTACACGACTCTCCTGCCACATGGTTAGATAAATTCCTAGGATGTCCAGACTGGTTTGTGGACAAGTCTGGGAGTTGGAACTCTAGATCCTCCAGCTGAGCTCTTGGCCACAAGTGTCAGCTACAAGCCCCTGTGGTTTGTGTCCTAAGCCACTCTGAGCATGTGGCTCCAGGACAGAATGATAAATGATCGTCGCTATGCTATAACGAGTCCATTTTGGATGAGAGTGGCAGCGTGGTGACCCAAAGGCATCTGTCCCTGGACAGATCCTTTTATGAATGGGATGAGACCTCACAGCCTTAAAAAAAAAAAAAAAAAAAAAAAAGGCAAACCATTTATTACCAGTGCAAGGATACTGTGTAATCTTTCTTTGTGAGCTTGGTTCTCTTTCGTCACTTCCTAGACTTCAGGAAAGCCTACTTCAAATGTCTTCTTGGGGCCAGGTGGTGACGCACCTGGTTGAGCACACATGTTACTATGAGCGAGGATGGGGTTTGAACCCCCCACCTGCAAGGGAAAGCTTTGTGAGTGGTGAGGCAGGGTTGCAGGCAGGTGCCTTTCTGTCTCTATCACCCTCTTTCCCTCTCGATTTCTGGTTGTCTCTACCCAATAAATAAATATAACAAAATAAAATAAATGTCTCCTCTGGGAGCAGGGGAGACATGCTGTGGTGCATTGGTATTTATATAAATATATTCATTTATTTATTTTCCCTTTTGTTGCCCTTGTTGATTTTATTGTTGTTGTAGTTATCGATGTCGTTCGTTGTTGGATAGGACAGAGAGAAATAGAGAGAAGAGGGGAAGACAGAGAGGGAGAGAGAAAGATAAGCACCTGCAGACCTGCTTCACCGCCTGTAAAGCGACTCCCGCAGGTGGGGAGCCGGGGGCTTGAACCAGAATCCTTAGGCTGGTCCTTGCGCTTTGCGCCACGTGCGCTTAACCCACCACGCTACTGCCCGACTCCCAAGGCGCATCTGATTTTTATGCATGAGGCCACAGAAGTTCCAGGTTCAATCCCAGGCACTACCATATGCCAGAACAGAACAATTCTTTGAGATGTCTCTATCTCTGTATTTGTGTGTGTGTGTCTCTCAAGAAAATAAAGAAAAATAAATCTTTGGGGAAAAAAATGAGTAAGGGGGCCAGGTGGTGGTGCTCCTGGTTAAGCACACACATTACAGTATGCAAAGGCCCAGGTTTAAGCCCCTAGCCCCCATCTGCAGGGGAAAAGATTCACGAGGTTAAAAAAAAAAGTGCTGCAGGTGTCTCTCCTCATCTCCCTTTCCCCCCTCAATTTCTCTCTGTCTCTATCCAATAATAACTAAGTAATTTTAAAAATAAGTTTAAATTGTTCTTTCTCTCAAAAAAGGGGGTTATTTTCTGTGCACCTTATATGAGTTTTGCCATAACAAAGAGCCTCAGACTGAGTGTCTTGAAAATAGAAAATTGACTTTCTCCTGATTTTAGAGGCTGCAATCAGAAATTCTGGTGTCAGCAGCATGGATTTTTTCTGTCTCTTCCCTGGGTCCTTACCCTGTGTGTGTGTGTGTCCATGTCTTGATCTCCTCTTATATGACACCAGTCATGCTGGATGGGGACTCACCCCAGTCACTTCATTGTAATGCAATAATCTCAAGGACACTCGCTCCTAATATACTCATGTCCTGAGACGTTAGGGTTAGGACTAGAACTTTTGACGCTGAGGAGGCGTGAAATGCTGGCACCTCTTTCTGTACCGAAGAATGTCGGTGGTCTTTATTGGATAGAGATGGCCATAACTGAAGAGAGAAGGGGGAGATAGAGAGGGAGAGAGACAGAGGGCCACCTGCAGCCCTGCTTCACCATTTGTGAAGCTTTCCCCCTGTATGTGGGGACCAGGGGCTTGAACCCAGGTCCTTGCACACTGTAAAATGTGTGCTCAGGATGGAGGGTAGCTAGCATAATGGTTATGCAAACAGACTTTCATGCCTGAGGCTCCAAAGTCCACAGGTTCAATCCCCTGCCCCACCATAAGCCAGAGCTGAGCAGTGCTCTGGTTTAAAAAAAAAAATGTGTACTCAACCAAGTGCACCCCCCAGACCCTCCCTCTAGTCATCTTTCCCCAACATGTCTCCCTCTCTGGGAGTATGGACAAAAATTCTTTTTGGAGTGCAAAAAATAAGATTTCTGGCTTCTATAATTATGTCTCTGCTGGACATGGGCATTGGTAGGTTGATCCATACATACCTGCAGCCTGTTTCTATCTTTCTCAAATGCAAATCAGACTTTTAAACTTTTCTTTTGTTGCTGTTGTTGTCTTTGTTACTATCTTACCATGTTAGATCTGTAATTCAAAAAAAGAACCAGTGACTCAAGAGCAGTTTGTGAAAGAATGAGTGTAAATTCTTTCTTTCTTTATTTCTTTTTTTAATTTTTATTGTTTTCCCTTTTGTTGCCCTTGTTTTATTGTTGTCATAGTTATTGTTGTTGTTGTTGTTGATGTCATCATTGTTGGATAGGACAGAGAGAAATGGAGAGAGGAGGGGAAGACAGAGAGGGGGAGAGAAAGACACCTGCAGACCTTCTTTACTGATTGTCAAGCGACTCCCCTGCAGGTGGGGAGCCGGGGGCTCGAACCAGGATCCTTAGGCCAGTCCTCACACTTGGCCAGGTTCACTTAATCCACTGTGCTATTGCCTGACCCCCTATTTCTTTCTTTCCTTCCTTCCTTCCTTCTTTCTTTTCTTTTTTCTTTCCTTCTTACCTTGTTTCCTTCCTTCTTTCTTTTTTTTTCTACCAGAGCATTGCTCACCTATGTTTTATAGTGGTGCAAGGGATTGAACCTGGGACTTCAGAGCCTCAGACATGAAAGTCTCTTTGCATAACCATTATACTATCTGCTCCCAATGTAATGTAAATCCTACAGCTCAAAATAATGTAATGGAAATGGAAAAGAGGACTTCATCTTAGCTCAAATAGAGACGGAAACTGCAGGTGCTAGAACGAAGTAGGTTTCCTTCACATAACTCCAAGTGAAGTGTTAAATGGGAGATCTGACAAGATGTTTAATTTTATCTTTGCTTTTTTATTAATGGTTTACAATATTGTGAAGTAATAGAAGCACAATTCCACACCACCAAAGTTCTTTGCTCTTAGCCCCCAATAATAGTCACTATAGTTCTCCAAGATAGATACAGGTTGACTAATTTTTCCCCAAATTCATGTGTTTCAATTCTCTATATACCACATATAAGTGAAATCATCAGGTAATGGTCCTGGATGCCATTACTTACTTCACTAAACATAATCACTTCCAATTCCATCCATTTTGTCATTTATTTTACTTTTATTTATTTTTGATTAGTGGACAGAGACAGAGAGAAATTGAGAGGGGAGAGGGAGATAGAGTGGGAGAGAGACAGAAAGACACCTGCAGCCCTGCTTCACCACTCATGAGACTTTCCCCCTGCAGATGGGGACCAAGGGCTTGAACCTGGGTCCTAGTGCACTGTATGTAGTGTGTGTGCTTAAGCAGGTGTGCCACCACTGGCCTTGAATTCCATTCATTTTGTTCCAGAGAACATACTATCATTCTGACAAGATATTTTAAAATTAAATTTCACTGGACTAAATCATTTGTTTTTACTCTACAACTATTTTTGTCTATGAAAAACTCTTTTCTTTAATGGGGATATAAAGATTCTGTATCATTTTCCAAAGGTGGCTCTCCCCCCCACTCACCCAAACTCATTGAAAATTTTATTTTTCCCAAAGCAGGCACAAAATTCTCTTCTCAAGTTTCAAAATCAGCACTTTAAAAAAAACTTTTATTCCCTTTTGTTTCCCTTGTTGTCTTATCGTTGTAGTTATTATTGTTTTTATTGCTGTCATTGTTGTTGGATAGGACAGAGAGAAATGGAGAGAGGAGGGGAAGATGACGGGTGAGAGAGAAAGATAGACACCTGCAGACCTGCTTCATCAATTGTGAAATGACTCCCCTACAAGTGGGGAGCCAGGGGCGCAGCATTTTTTTTGTTTAATTGAAGCTATCTAACACTTCAAAATCAGCATTCAAGTTTTCTCCAAAGCAAGAACAGGTGTGGGTCAAATATTTTCACCAAGTTGGATGATCACTTTCACGGTTTCAAGCATTTACACTCAGAATGGAAGTAGAATAAGTACAGGGAAGCCTCCCATACTTTTCACCACCTAATCACAGTTCGTCACCCTCAGTGAATATGAAAACATTCCATCTCCTCCTGCACAGCTGGTGGAAATATAATTTGATTCAATTCTTGTGGAGAAACTTGTGGAGAATTCTCAGAAGGCTAGAAGTGGACCTACCCTATGACCCTTCAACTTCTCTCCTGGGAATATATTCTAAGGAATATAGAACATATTTATTTATACCTATGCTTATAGTAGCACAATTTGTCCAACTCAAGTGTCCAACAACAGATGAGTAAGTTGTGGTATATATGTAAAATGGAATACTATTCCGCTATTTAAAATGGTGAATTCATCTTCTACACCTCATCTTGGATGGAGCTTGAACAAACCATTTTAAGTGATATTATCATTGGCCAGAAAGAAAAGGAAGGATATGGAAATATCTCAGTCATAGAAGTTGAAAAATAAGATCAGAAGAAGAAACATAAAGTAGAACCTAGACTGGAGTTGGTGTATTGCACCAAAGTAAAGGACACTAGGGTGGGGAGAGGGTTCAGGGACTGGAACATGACGGCAAAGGAAGGCCTAGTGGGGGTTTGAATTGTTATGTGGAAAACTGAGAAATGTTACACATGTACAATCTATTGTACTTTATTTTACTGTTGACTATAACCATTAATTCCCCAATAAAGAAGTTAAAAAAAATCCTGATTAATAATGACACAAACTAAGAATCTAGTCCTAAGTATTGGTTGTCAGAAAAATAAGAAAAAAAATAAAGAAAGTGAAAAAGAAAAAGAAAACATTGCATCTTTCTTCTGCCTTTGCAGTTAGACTTGACCACAGTCTTCTGCATTAAGAGAAATAAGAATGAATTCACCATACCTTCTGGTGTCATGATAGCTTGTCAATGTCCCAGTGTGGCTATCTATGCCAACAGTCTGGATCTCAGAGTGAGGGCAAGGTGCAGCTGAGCCTACAAAGATCTTCTCAGGTCATGGACTTTCTGGGTGATATTTGGGGTTCAGTAGTGATTATGCCATAACCTAGCCCATTCTGAGGGACCCCCAGTGATGGAGTTCTTTAGGGAGACACAAGAGGCTGAAGCAGAATATTAAGCATTTCTGTCATGAAGTTTGGTTCTATTTCAGTTTTAATGGCTATAGTTTAAAAACATTGCTTCTGAAACACCAAAAAAATAAAATAAAATAAAAATGGTTGAAAGGACTATTACATTACCATTAGTGAAATCTTCCCTTAAAATTCTATAAAATGGTGGTTGAATAATCTCTCACTAGAAGTGAATACATGCAAATGTTTTTGTTTTTGTTTTTTTTTAACTTTTTGATATATTTTGTTTATTTTGGATAAAGATGGAGAAAATTTGAGAGGAAAGGGGGGATACAGAGACAGAGAGAGAGAGAGAGAGGCCTTCAACCCTGCTTCACTACCCATGAAGCTTTCCCCCTGCAGTTGGGGATGAAGGGCTCTAACTCAGGTCCTTGTGTATGTCGGCTGGGTGCTCTGCCATCTGGACTCACAATATGACCATTCTATGGAGTTTAATTTCTCATTCTCCCCGCAGACTATTTTCCCCATGCTTAAAAAGGTGAATAGTTTGGGTTTTTATTCTGAAGCACTGGCTTCCTTATTATTATTTTTTTTCTGGTTGCTGCATTTCTGCCCTTCCTTTCCCTGCCAGTCCAGACCCTGTTGCCTACTGAGTACATCCCTTTCTTTCCCTTAGATTCCTGCTCTCTGGCTACACCACACTCCCCCAAGGAAACTATTAAAAGTCATCAGTGACCTCTTCTATGTCCTTCAAGTCTATTTCTGCTCTTCAACCTCCTGTGACCTCTTGCAGAATATTACATCAGTTGCGGCACCATTCGGATTCACCTTCCCACTGTCATTGTCACTGCCCCACCCTGGACCTCTTCTGACTTGGGGGGGAGAGAAATGTATTTGCCTCCTCAGCTGCCTCCTTGATCCTTCTGTAAAAAAAAAAAAAATCTTATTTATTTCATGTGAAATAGAGAGGTGAGAGCACCATTCCAGCATGTGTGATTCAGGGCTTGAACTAGAAGCCTCGGGCATGTGGGTCTGGAAGTCTACCAGCTACATGACTACCCCTACAGTTCTACCTGCTCATGCTTTGCTTTTCTTTCCTTTGCTTTCTTTCTTTCTTTCTTTCTACCTTTCTTTCTACCTTTCTTTCTTTCTTTCCTTCTTTATTTCTGTAGGACTATGTGAAAGCTTGGTAGAGCTTAGGGAAGCTCTCCCATCCTTGGATGGAGGTCTGGAAAGACACCCCACTTGTTAGCCTCTCTCCTCATAGAGATGAGCCAAGAGGGGAAAGTCTCCCAGACTCAGTTTCTCCTTGTTAGTCTCTCAAGCCCACAGAAATCCTACAGGCCTCTCACACGTAGTTTCACCCTGCTAGCAGGCCACATGGCTTTCTGCTTTAGGGTTCACTCAAAGTTCGTGATAGTCACTCAAAGTTCATACATCCACTTCACCTTTTGATCACAAAGAATACACTCAATCATATATCTCCCCAACACCAGACAGAGAAACCCCAAAAATCTTATTTCCTTGTGTTTTTTGATATCAAGCTTTGTTTTTCTTCTACCTCACCTTACTGGTTTAACCCCTATGCTGCTCTCAAATGCCTTTGGATAATTAACTTGCCTGCATCGTGGAGACTAATTGTCTTGACCTTTATGTATCGCATCAATTTTTGTCATACCAGCCCCCTACCATAGGAACAAGCTGACTTTTAAGAAACCTGTTTCTGACGTATTTGGAAAATGTTCTTTGTTTAACTTTCTTTTTTTTATTAATTTTATTTATTTATTCCCTTTTGTTGCCCTTGTTGTTTTATTGTTGTAGTTATTATTGTTGTCGTAATTGTTGGATAGGACAGAGAGAAATGGAGAGAGGTGGGGAAGACACAGAGGGGGAGAGAAAGATAGACACCTGCAGACCTGCTTCACCGCTTGTGAAGCAACTCCCCTGCAGGTGGGGAGCTGGGGGCTCAAACCGGGATCCTCATGCTGGTCTTGTGCTTTGCGCCACCTGCGCTTAACCTGCTGTGCTACAGCCCGACTCCCTTTGTTTAACTTTCTATATATACCCAAACCCACCTTCCAATAAATCGAGTGTTTGTACCAAAATATTCCCCAAGTCTTCCTTTCTGAATCACTGAGCCCTTGAGCTGGTGAGGGAAGATCAGTGGCTCCTGGCTGGAGCCACCCCACGTGAGCCCCAGAATCTTTTCTTTGTTTCTTCCTTTCTTCCTTCCTTCCTTTTTCTATTTTTAATGTTTTATTTTTTTAATTATTTTATTTATTCATTTATTGGATAGAAACAACCAGAAGTCAAGAGGAATGGGGGAGACAGAGGGGGATAACAACAGAGAGAGAGATTCAACACTGCTTTATAACTCGCAAAGCTTTCCTCCTGCAGGTGGGGACTGAAGGCTTCAAACTGGGTCCTTGCTTATTGTAACAAATGTGCTCAGCCAGGTGGTATCTGGTCATCACCTGACCCCTCTTTTTCTATTTTTTTCTCACTCCTCTCTCTCTCTCTCTCCATCAGGGTTGTTGCTGAGGCTCAGTAGCCATTTTTCCTTTTTCTTTTCTCTCTCTCTCTCTCTCTCTCTCTCTCTCTCTCTCATTTTATAGGATAAAGAAAAACTGAGACAAGATGGGGAGATATGGAGGAGAAAAAGAGAAAGGGAGACACCTGCAGACCTGCTTCACCTCTCGTGAAGCATACCCTCTGCAGGTGTGGAGAGGTGTTCGAACACGGTCCTTGCACATGGTATTAACGGGGGGGTGTGAAACCACCCTGCACCCTAGCTGTACTTTCTATACACACTTCTTCCAAGAATGCCTGAGAAATCTTACACAAGTTACTTAACTTTGCTCTCCTACAAACCCCAAGTCCATGTGGTTTACCTCACAAGCCTGGGTGATTTAGTCTTTATATCTTCATCTTCCTAGTGGCTGATGTATCAGTCAGGGTAAATTAAGTTAGACTGTAGTAACAGCCCTAGATATACACACACTTGTACCTTACTCATTCAACATGCCACAGCAGTGCAGTCGTCCACTAGGCAGACTAGGCTTGTGCAGTCATACATGAAAAGAAAAGGGCTAGGTGGGGGGGGGGGTACACCTGGTTGAGCAAACATTATAGTGAGCAAGGACCCGGGTTCAAGTCTCTGCTTCCCACCTGCAGGGGGAATGATTTGCAAGGGGGTAAAACAGTGTTGCAAGTATCTCTCTGTCTCTCTCCCTCTCTGTCACCCCCTTCCCTCTTGATTTCTGTCTCTATCCAATAAATAAATAAATATAATAAATAATTTTTAAAAGGAAAAGATAAAGCATGTGCTATGAATTTTGCTCCTAGGGTTGGCAGAGGTCAAGTTCTTAGGGTTGGTGGATGTGTTGTCTGCTTCCTGACTTTGTACAGATGGCTTTAGATCCTAGAAAAAATGCCAATAAACCCATCTCAGACTTCTAGCCTCTATGAAGATAGTTACTCACTCTGTGTGTCAATCAACTGAAAGACAAATACTTCCTAGAATTCTCACCAGAGAGCTTTTTGTCTATAGACTCAGATGATTTTATCTCTATATTTCATATTAGATCTCTCCTTACATTTCCATAGCACTGACACACCATACTGTTTAGCATTTGCTATTATTCATACATTCCTGTGTGTCCAGAGCAAAGCAATGTATTGGGGGCTCCAGGCCTTAAAACGCACATGATGAGATGAAGAAAATCTAAAAGTAAGAGAGGAAGGGACCAGGGGCAAGACAGTGATGCAGCTGGCTGAACGCAAGTGTTACAATGCACAAGGACCCGGGTTTGAGTCCCCAGTTCCCATCTGGGGGGGTGAAAGCTTCACAAGTGGTGAAGCAATGTTGCAGGGGTCTCTCTGTCTCTCTGCCACTCTATCACCCCTTTCCCTACTTCTTTCTGGCTGTCTCTAACAAATAAAGATAGTAATGATTAAAAAAAGAAGAAGAAAAAGAAGAAACACCTCAACACCACCATAAGTCAGAGCTGAGCAGTGCTCTGATGGAAAAATAAAGTTAAAAAAAAAAAAAAAGAAAAAGAAAAAGGAGAGACTTTTTTCTCCCCTTTATTGGAGGATTAATTTTTTACAATTGACAGTAAATACAGTAATGTGTACATGTGTAACATTTCTCTGTTTTCCACATAACAATACAACCCCCACTAGGTCCTCTGTCATCTATGTCTAGGACCTGTACTCTCCCCGTGCCCACCCACCCCAGAGTCTTTGACTTTGGTGCAATATAATAACTCCAGTCCAGGCTCTGCTTAGCGTTGTTTCTTCTGATCTTGTTTTTCAATTTCTGCCTGTGAGTGAGATCATCTCATATCCATCCTTCTGTGTCTGACTTATTTCACTTAACGTGACTTCTTCAAGCTCCATCCAAGATGGGCTGAAAATGGTGAAATCACCATTTTTAAAAGCTGAGTAGTATTCCATTGTGTGTATAGACCACAACTTGCTCAGCCACTCATCTGTTGTTGGACACCTGGGTTACTTCCAGGTTTTGGCTATGACAAATTGGGCTGCTATGAACATAGGTGTACACAGATCTTTTTGGATGGGTGTGTTGGGTTCCTTAGGATCTATCTCCTGGAGAAGAATTACAGGATCATAGGGTAGGTCCACTTCTAGCCTTCTGAGAGTTCTCCAGACTGCTCTCCACAGGGGTTGGGCCAATTTACATTTGAGAGACTTATTTCTAAATTCTCTTTTCTTTCCTGAGTAAGTTAACTATTTCTGTAGCTATAACTCCAGCTCAGACTGACAACCTAAAATGTACATACACAAGAAAGGACTAATTTCAGTTAACTAGCACCAAAGAGCTGGTTCAAGTGGTCACTAAACATAATCACATTATCATTTCTCCATAAAAAAAAAAACGGTTTTGCCAGAAACACATGCAGAAAAATTAACAATCCATTCTTGTTGATGTGTATCGCCAACAGAATGCTAGGTTACAAAAATTACCTGACAAAGTATGTACTTCTATATTATTTTAATTTCTACTTCAGGGTGAAATAAAATAAGTTTAAAGTTAAGGTTTCACAATAATGTGGTCAAATTAATTTATGTTGTTGGTAAAATTATTCAAAATAAATCTTCATGAGTAGCTGTTGTGAAAAATTAACACATCTATTTTTATTTTTGTTTCTTCATTGGGTATTAATGGTTTACAGTCAAAATTAAAATACAATAGTCTGTACATGTGTAACATTTCTGTTTTCCACATAACAATTCAACCTCCACCAGGTCCTCCTCTGCCTTCCTGTTCCAGTACCTGAACACCCCACCCCCACCCCAAAGTCTTTTTCTTTGGTGCAATACACCATCTCCAGTCCAAGCTCTGCTTTGTAACACATCTATTTTTAGATTATTTTATTTAAAAACGGCAACCCTTGAAATCACAT
Source organism: Erinaceus europaeus (assembly GCF_950295315.1). Classification (NCBI taxonomy): domain Eukaryota; kingdom Metazoa; phylum Chordata; class Mammalia; order Eulipotyphla; family Erinaceidae; genus Erinaceus; species Erinaceus europaeus. The sequence goes on from NC_080173.1 coordinate 93,596,626, forward strand.
ATATATATAATTATATATATATATTATAGGTAGATAATATATATACATATATTATATATATAATTATTTTTCTTTACCTAAGCACTATTAACCTCTGCATTATGATGGTGCCAGGAATTGAACCTGTAACCTAAAAACCTTAAGCATAAAATCCTTTTGCATAAGCACTGTGCTATCTCCCCAGCCCTCTCACTCAATGTAAATAGCTTAGGAAAAGATAATGTCATAATGTAGCTTTGAATGTTTATATCTAAATCCAACTTTTAACTCTGTAACTTGCCCAGTCTTGTAGCATGATGAAGTAGTTATCTAATGAATGCACACCTGATGTCTACTTAATATTTAACTGGGTATCTGAACAACTTCATACCTAGTATCGTTATCTGCAAATTCCTCATGCATGGAAGGGTCAACATGCAAGACATTCAGGACACAAAAGACTCTGGGTTAAGTTGACTCCTGATATGCTAAAGGGAGAAATAGTAACTGACTGAGACAGGTAACCATAAAGATGAGATCTAGAAGATCTAAGAATCTGACCCCCTCCTGAATCCTAAAGCTGTTTGTTCGCCTGCTACTGCTTGTTGTTTCTTGCTTAATCGACTCCTTTGACATTTAGAACTCTTGATGTAATACTCACCAATAAATGGGCTCTGGCCCAAATGGGGTTGCCTCATTGTTCCTTCCCCCTCTTCTAGGTCAACCCCCCCCCACCACCAGGCCTCTCCCAGAACACATAACTCAGGTGTCTTTGAGTAAATCTTTGGGATCCTGTATCACCAACCCGGTAGACATCAGTCACATATTAAATCCTAAATTTAGAACTTAATTTAGGATTTAAATTTTAGTATTCAGGATGATTCTAAATCTACCAATGCAGTCAGTTATACTGTTTTGGTCACTGTGGAGGGGAGGCATTATGTGGACTTACCCTTTTGAATACCGACTAACAACAGTTGTTCAAAGCTCAGATCTGGGGCCGAGTCAAGATGGCAGCTTGAAGACAACACTGGCATACTCTCCACCAAAAAAGGCTTGCTTTAAACCTGGGAATTCCAAGTGAGGGCAGGATTTCCAGGCTAGTGGGGGAGGAAGTGTATAGGAGGGGACAAAGTGGAACCATGGCAGACAGTTATAACCCATCTATAGGCTGGCAATGGGCTGCTGAAAAGGACAAAGGGGATACAGAGCTGACCCCACCAAGTTGCAGATGCTGCTATGATGCAAACCTGACTTTCCTGGGCAGACAATCATTATCAGTGAGTCCTGGGGTTGCATTGGATCGACCTTCTCGTGGTGCATCCCGTGAGTACCCATTCATTGGAGAAACTGACGATCCTTCCTAGCCAACTGAATCCACATGGATCCCAGTCACTTTCAAAGCCAGCAACAAGCAGCTCCTGACAGCTTTCAACCTGATGCTGTTGACTGGCTATGGAAGAAGAGCAAACGCTAGAAGAAGAAGAAGTGAGTCCTGGAACCTCACCTTCCCAGAGCCCTACCCCACTAGGGAAAGATAGAAACAGGGTGGGGTTATGGATAGATCTGCTAATGCCCATATCCAGTGGGGAAGCAATTACAGAAGCTAGAACCTTCTGCATCCCATAATGATTCTGGATCTATGCTTCCAAGGGATAAAGACTAGGAAAGGGATGGGATATGGAGTTCTGGTGGTGGGAATTGTGTGGAATTGTACCCTCCCTTTATCCTATGGCTTTGTAGATCATTATTAAATCAATAAAAAAGAAAGAGAAAGAAAAGTTCTGATCCTAGTGTCAGGCAAAGTATCTGAACACAGAGTCCCCCCTCCCCATGTTCTGAGTAAAGTTAAACTAGTTTCCTAATCACTGTAGGTGTAATTAACTTCTGAGTTTCTGTTTTCCATGTGTAGAATAATACAGTGTGTATGAATGTGTGTGTGTGTGTGTGTGTGTGTGTGTGTGTGTGTGTGTGTGTGTGTGTGTGTGTGTGTGTGTGTGAAGAAAATATACCACAACATGAGAGCTTCCTCCAATGCCTGGGCATTCTGCTTGCAGCTGTGCTGTGTGAATAGCAAAGCAGGAACTCTATCCAGGTGGGGTTATTTTGCTGCTGGTTTGAGACAATATATTTATGGTTCCAATAATCCATCCAAGAAAGGTTTCTGTCCCTAAGGAGCCCCTTCCTCACTCAGCTCCATTGTCTAGAGCTGGTCCTTAAGGAGAAATATATTTTCCATTCCCCCAGAAGATTTAAGTATTTTTTTTCTTATGAATGCATGAAAAATACCGGTACGTCGCACAGAAGCAAGACCTAACACCTTCTGACTCCCATAATGTTCCTGTGTCTATACTCCCAGGGGGATAGAAAAAAAAAATTTCCAATGGCAATCAAGCTTCCAATCTTGGTAATCAAGTGAGTGGTGAATCCATCCCTGATGGACACAGGTTAAAAGCACCAGAATAAAAGACAGAAAATTCAGGACCCAACCTCCTACATACATACAGAAGAAAAGTTTCTGGGCAAAACAAAAATTCTAACTTAAAACCAGAGCCCACCTCAGCTATTTACAGAATCAACTCAGGACTCAAAAGTGCCAGGTGAAGTGTTTATGACAACACTCTCCAGAGTGTTGGAAATGCGAAATTGGAAAATGCTAAAATTATATGTGACTTGGCTATTTAAGGGCAGTTACACATATTTCTAAATTTGAATGATGCTTGGCTAGGTGGAAGCCCTTGACATTCCAGCAGCCCTTCTTAAAGCCACATACTATGAAAGATAGTTTGTACCTGAGTACAGAAACCCAGCGCACATGTTGATATTTGTAGATCTTCACTTCTTAGAATTTCTACTTTGGGACTCTTGGCTGCTAACCGACATCACCATTCGAATGTTTGTCCTTATGACAAAGCAGTAACAGCTGAGACTAGTAGCCAAATGCTTATTTGTGGAATTTAACCTTGCCCACAGTTTACTCAAATATCAAGAAAACTAGCCTTTTTTCTCAGTCTGGACTACATTTTCTCCCCATCACATTCTCATAATGTCAGAAATATATGTTTATGTCAAAGGCCTCTCCTTGTGTACACCCTTCAAAAAGGACAACAAAATTATAATTTATGGGAAGCACCAGCAGATTTTCCCTGAAATGTATATGCAAAAATAAGAGATGTGGAATTTTTTTTTCCTATTGTCTGATTCCTTCATTACTCTAAATGTCAAGTATTTTACTGGCACTTGCAAGGATTTTTTTTTTCCATTAGCAGGGAAAAGGAAAATTATAAAGCCTGCAATTTTATTTCTAAAATGATAATCTAAGACCATAAAAATAATTTCCCTGGACAGACAGCCCACCAATATGTGCTGGAGCTCTGCTTCCCCAGAGCCTTTCCCCACTAGGGAAAGAGAGAGACAGGATGGGAGTATAGATTGACCTGTCAATGCCCATGTTCAGTGGGGAAGCCATTATAGAAGCCAGACCTTCTACCTGCTGCATCTCACAATGACCTTGGCTCCATACTCACCAAGGGTTAAAGAATAGGAAAGCTATCAGGGGAAGGGGATGGGATACAGATATTCTGGTGGTGGGAATTTTGTGGAGTTGTACCCCTCTTATCCTCTGGTTTTGTCAGTGTTTCCTTTTTATAAATAAATAAATAACTCTAGTACAAGCTCACCATGTTAAGGTCAACTCTGCTACACATTGAGATATTTTATAAAAATTGATTAAGGTCTAGAAAAAAAAATGAAATGGATGGAATGGGAAGGGACACTGGTGAGGGCCAAAGAGTGACACAAGGCTCTAGAGAGTGATATTATTAGGAGAGTGGGATTCACCCAAGCAGTGGATGAGTATTCGAGGAGAGAGAAGACTTGCCCCTTTTGTGATTTCATTTCCTCATTTCAAAGCTTCTAGAATAAGACTTGATGCTGGCATGGTCTCCAGATCACATCAAATTTAATTCTGAATGGTTAAATGTAATTTGAAAGCAAACAATAAAGGAATTAAAAAATAAATTACAAGCAGATAATCTTGGGATGAGGAAAAGCTTCCCTATCCTGATTCCCAAAGCATGAGTCAGAAAGGAAGCATGTATACTTTTCGGTGATGTAAATAAGGTCTACATCTATATATTAAAAATCATAAGCAAAACAGAGGCCATCCACATTTAAAGAATATATGCAGGGGGCCAGGTGGTAGTGTACCTGGTTGAGCGCACTTGTTACAATGCACAAGGACCCAGGTTCAAGCTCATGGTCTCCACCTGCATGGGAAAGCTTCATGAATGGTGAAGCAGGGCTGCAGTTGTCTCTCTGTCCCTCTCCCTCTATATCTCCCCTCCCATCTCCATTTTCTGACTATCTCTATTCAATTAATAAAGATAATTTTTAAACATTTTCTTTTTGTTTTCTTTTATTTTCCCTTTTGCTGCCTTTGTTGTTTTATTGCCATTGTAGTTATTATTGTTATTGACATCGTTGTTGTTGGATAGGACAGAAAGAAATGGAGAGAGGAAGGGAAGATAGAGGGGGGAGAGAAAGACAGACACCTGCAGATCTGCTTCACCACCTGTGAAGCGACCCCCCTGCAGGTGGGGAGCCCGGGGCTAGAATTGGGATTCTTATGCTGGTCCTTGAGCTTTGAGCCACATGTGCTTTGGAAGCGGTGAAGCAGGTCTGTAGGTGTCTATCTTTCTCTCTCCTTCTATTTCTTCCCCTCTTCTCTCAATTTCTCTCTGTCCTATCTAATAAAATGGGGGGTGGGGGAAATGGCCACCAGGAGCAGTGGATTCGTAGTGCTGGCACAGAGCCCCAGAGATAACCCTGGAGGAGGAAAAGGAGAGAGAAAGGGGGGATATATAGAGAGAGAGATTGGCATGAACAATTGAAAATTCTAAAACTTCAGTATGATGTTGCTGAAATGAAACTGGCAAGACTGTTCGTGGCATGCACTGTTCGTGCAGAGAGGGAGAGCTAGAGATAGAAAGATACATTGTTGTGATGGATGGAAAACAAATACCTAGAGGTGTGATAAGCACTCAGAGCAGTGCCTGGCACGTGGTGTGTGTGTGCGTGTGCGTGTGCGTGTGCGTGTGTGTGTGTGTGTGTCTTATATGCAGCCACTCTCTGCACCACAGCTGTAGAGAGGACAGTGTGTCTATAGATTCAGAAATAAGAGCCTTGCATATCAAAAGGCATGGTTTAGAAACATGGAAGTTTTTCTTTTGCTTTCCTTATTTTCCAAAATTTCCACAAGCACTATCTATTATGTGATTTGTTTTTTTATTATTATTATTTTTTTAAGCTCCAGGGTTATTGCTGGGGCTCGGTGCCTGCACTATGAATCCACTGCTCCTGGAGGCCACCCTTTCCCGCTTTGTTGCCCTTGTTGTCATCATTATTGTTGTTATCATGGCTGTTGTTGTTGTTGTTGGATATGACAGAGAGAAATTGAGAGAGGAGGGGAGACTGAGAGGGGGAGAGAAAGATAGACACCTGCAGACCTGCTTCACTGCTTGTGAAGCGACCCTCCTGCAGGTGGGGAGCCGGGGGCTTGAACCAGGATCTTCCTGCCGGTCCTTGCGCTTTGCGCCATGTGTGCTTAACCCGCTGTGCTACTGCCCGACCCCTATGTGTGTGTGTGTTTTTTTTTAAGATATAAAAAGAAAGTTCTAAAAACTAATGTTTCATATATATCAAAGAAAAATTTGCATGCCATTTGTGTGAGGGAATGGAGATTACAAATCTGCAGGGTGGTCCCCTATCTGTAACTAACCGTATGATTAAATGCAAGCATTTTCTAGCACACACACAGAGATGGACAGTCATGGCAAACGAACTGAAAGAAGAAAATACAAAGGCAAAATGTATGAGCCTTAGTCACACTTGTGATATTGAGGGATTTCTCAGGAATGTTTTGTGTGATTCTTTCTCTGTTTTCCAAAGCATGTCATGCAAATGCTTTTCATGCGCAATAAAGAAATACAGCTATGAAAAGAATCCCTAGATAGCATAAAGCTTCCTGGCTTGTAATCAAAGCCTTCTTTTTTCTCCCCAGCTAGGTTGGTTCTTCTGGACCCTTCAAGACTCACTCCACATGCTAGTTACCAAGTTCTGCCAAATTATTATTTTCTGTATCTTCCTTTCTCCTCTCTTCTCTTCTCTTCTCTTCTCTTCCCTTCCCTTCCCTTCCTCTTTCTCTCTCTCTCTCTAATTTTCCTTTTATTTTTGTCACTAGGGTTATGCCTGTGACTCGGTGCCTACACTACGAATCCACCACTCCCGGAGGCCATTCCCCCCACTTTTTTTTTAATTGCATTTGAAAGGACAGAGAGAAATTGAGAGGGGTGGGTAGAGAGGGAGAGAGAAAAATACCTGCAGGCCTGCTTCACTGCTCATGGAACGTTGTCCCTGCAGATGGGGAGCTGGTGCTCGAACCCAGATCCTTGTACATGGTGACATGTGCCACCTCCCAGACTCCTCTTTGTTCTCTCTCCAGCTCAAGCTTCCATCGGCTTGGGTGTGGCTTGCAATAGGTTGCTGTCCTGCCCACCATGTGTGCTCATTCCTCAACTGTTCAACCTGGAGTGGAAGCCTCCCTCCTCCCCTTCTTGTTCCCTTTGAGACAGAGTACCAAACACTCCCCACCCATGGTTTCTGCCTTCACTTCCTCAAAAAAATCATAATCATAATAAATACATAAAACACCAGATTTCCTTTCTAGCTCATTTACATTACACAGAGTAACAAAGCTGTTATTATCTATAGCTTATTTCATTTTGTCTAGTTTATTAACTGTGATTTGCTATAGCCTTCCCATAACCTACACTTAACTAGTGAGAAGTTAAGATTTGGATGCCCACAAGAAACTTTTCAGGGCCAGGTGGAGGCACACCTGGTGGAGGCGCATGTGTTACAAAGCCCAAGGACTGGGGTTCAAGCCCCTGGTCCCCACCTGCAGGGGGAAAGCCTCAGGAGTGGTGAAGCAGTGCTGCAGGTGTCTCTCTGCCCCCCCCCATTTCCCATTTCACCTCAATTTCTGGCTGTCTCTACCCAATAAGTAAATAAAGATATTAAAAAAAAAAAAAAGCAAAGCTTTCTCTAAAAAAGAAAGAAAGGGGAGTCGGGCGGTAGGGCAGCAGGTTAAGCGCAAGTGGCGCAAAGTGCAAGGACCTGCGTAAGGATCCCAGTTTGAGCCCCTGGCTCCCCACCTGCAGGGGGGTCGCTTCACAGGCGGCGAAGCAGGTCTGCAGGTGTCTTTCTCTCCCCCTCTCTGTCTTCCCCTCCTCTCTCCATTTCTCTCTGTCCTATCCAACAACGACATCAATAACAACAATAATAACTACAACAATAAAACAAGTACAACAAAAGGGAATAAATATAAAAAATTTAAAAAAAAGAGAGAGAGACACGTGTCTACCAATACAATCCTTTAGTAAGCGAATCTGTTAGCATTCGGGATGACACTGACGGTGCATAGGTGCATTCTTCTCCCAAAGGGGTACCGAAAGCCCTGGCTGATAGGGATCCTAGCAGAAGCCCACCAGACGGAGAGTGTTGGGGAAGCTCTTGCGCATGCTCATGCATTTCTCCTGGTCGATGTACAGGGAATTGGCTTTCACCGCCAGCTCGTGCTCCAGGGTGGCTTTGGTGTGGACCAGCGACTGTAGTGTGTCCTCCGCATCCCGCAGGCGCTGCTGCAGGGTCTGGATGGTGTCATCTACCTCATACACCTCGTTGACAAGGCTGCATGGGGAGAGGAAAGCGCCAGGTTAGGTGAGCAGAGGTAACACACATGGCTCGCAACTGAAATTAAGGGTCTGCGTGGCTCTTGAGTTGCCACTGAGGTCTCCGACAGGTGATTGTCAGTTCACTCCAGAATTAGTCCGTCTTGCAAAGTTGTGAAGGAAAAAGTAGTTGTGTGTGATTCTAGTACCAGGCAAGAGTTGCTCCCCATGAACTATGTGTCCAAAAGGGAAAATACCAACAAATTCTCTCTGTCTCCCTCTCTCTCTCATCTTTCTCTCTCTCTCATCTTTCTCTTTCTCTCTCATCTTTCTCTCGCTCATCTCTCTCTCTCTAATCTTTCTCTCATCTTTCTCTCATCTTTCTCTCTCTCTCTCATCTCTCTCTCCTGCTCTCTCACCAAAATTTAGGACAAATTTCTAAATATTTTATACTTTTCAAAAATAGCATGGGGTCAGTGAAATAACTCACCAGGGAGGGAGCCTGTCTGGCCACACAAAAGTACTACAGTGGTGCTGAGAGAAGTTCTGATTCAGTGGCATCTACCTATCGTCCATCTATTTATCTACTTATCTACCCTATCATTAACCTATCGAACCTATCGATCAATCGCCTATCTGAAAAAAAAGAATCATGCTGGAGCAGTGAAGTCCAGGTGATAACAATAAATAAATAAATAAAGCAACAAAAAATCATATATATTGTTTTAAGTATTTTTATTTAATAAGAGAGAGACACCCAGCTTGACTTTGAGGCTAGAATTTAACCAACCTGGTTGAATACATCATGGTGTGCATGGGGGGAGAGGGAGAGAGTGTGGGGCTAGTTAAGGAAACACTCAAATTATTTTGAACTCATCCACTCCCCTGCAATTGCCCCCAAAGCAGTACTTTGTTCCAGGGAAAATACATTTTTAATTGTCAAAAACATAATAGATCATAAAAATAATAATGCATGAAATTGATTATATAACTATGAAATAAGTTGCAGGTCTAATTGTGAAAAACATGACAATTTTTCTTAATACAACACAGAGCAAAGTACCACTTCATGGGGAAATACAGCATCTTCCTATCAAAGTACTTTTCCCAACTTATGAAGTTGGACACAATAACTTTAATAAAAATAAACAAGATAAAACGTTTGATATAATTCACTGGTCATCTCCATCAGGAACAACATAATGGACCCCTTTGTGGGTCTTCATAGGGCCTGACCCTCAATGTGGATCAACAATGGTAGAGAATATTGGATCCTCCTAAGGGAGGCTGGACAACATACTCTATCTACCACCTGAGGAAGATGGGTCCTGAAATTGGTGCAACTTGGAACATTCCTACTCATGACCACAGAATACGAGTTTGGATCTACAGAGATGCAGAGGTTACATAGGCTCCTAAGCTGAATATGGACCACAGATCAAATTGATAGGGTTTACAGTTAACAATACTTAATACACCTTTCCCATATTTGAGAGCTACTATCTTCCCTCATCCAGCTTTCTAGCCTTTTTTCCAGCCATGACATCATCTCCCAGACAATAACTTGAGTCCACCTGCATATCAGAGGTCAGGCTCAGGCAAAAACTAGTAAAGTCATGGGCCTTTTGGAATATACCTAAAATAGACCTACTAGCTATTTCCAAAACGGAGACTCCAAATCTTCATCTGCAATATTCCAGCTTTTAGGTTCATGATTACTCAACAATTTTTTGGCTTTATATGTTAATACTTTCCTAAGCCACCAGGTTCCAGATGCTACCATGATACCAACTGGACCTCCCTGGGCAGACAGCCTTACCAATGTTCCCTGGAGCCTCACTTCCCCAGAGCCCTGCCTCACTAGAGAAAAAGAAAGACAGGCTGGGAGTATGGATCGACCTGTCAACACCCATGTTCATCTGGGAAGCAATTACAGAAGCCAGACCTTCCACCTTCTGCATCCCATAATGACCCTGGGTCCATGCTCCCAGAGGAATAAGGAATAGGAAAGCTATCAGGGGAAGGGATGGGATATGGAGTTCTGGTGGTGGGAATTGTGTGGGACTGTATCCCTCTTATCCTATGGTCTTGTCCGTGTTTCTATTTTATAAATAATATTTTTTAAAAAAACATTGACATAATTGTATAAAGGATATACATACATGCTATATACATACATGCTATATACATACATGCTGGGTAGTATTATTACAGAATGGGAAGAAATATTAAATCAAAGTGACAATGGAACTGTAGTCAGGTAATGGAATACTAGAGAGCAATAGTTTTTTTTTTTTTTTTCAAAAAAAAAAAGCAAGGAATCAGTGACAGAAGCCAGACCTTCCACCTTCTGCATCCCACAATGATCTTGGGTCCATACTCCCAGAGGGATAAAGAATAGGAAAGCTATCAGGGGAGAGGATGAGATATGGAGTTCTGGTGGTAGAAATTGTGTGGAGTTGTACCCCTCTTATCTTATGGTTTTCTCATTGTTTCATTTTTATAAATAAAATTTAAAAAAGAAAAAACTTGTAGGTGGGAGAGATAGCATAATGGCTATATAAAGAGATTTTTTTTTTTTTTTAACCAGAGCACTGCTCAGCCCTGGCTTATGGTGGTATGGGGCTTTGAACCTGGGGCTTCAAAGCCTCAGGAATGAGAGTCTCTTTACCAACTCGTTATGCTATCTACCCAAGCTGTGCTCTGGTTGGAAAAAAAAGGGGGGAATACTTTTTTGTACTTTGGGGGTTGTCCTATTCTCAATCCCCCTGCGCACCACCATAAACCAGAGCTGAATGTACTCTGGTTTAAAGATAAATAAAATAAAAAAATAAGAGCGGGAAAAAGAAAAGAAAGGAAGAGAAAATAATTTTTTTATACTTTGTTAGGAAAGGAACTCCCACTATGATACGACTCTCCATGTGGCATGGACATAATTCTGTTAACGTTGGGTACAAGCTAATATCTGTTATCCCTCCATACAAAAAGAAATGAGTGGTTTTAGTTTTTAGTTCATCTTCTGGTTTATTTAATTTTCTGATCATTAGCAGGGACTCTGTGTGGGGCAGAGTCTTACATATACACAATTTCACCCTCTAGAGAAACTTTTTCCATGGAGGTAGAGAGAAAGATACAGAGGGGAAAGAGCCGACTCAGCCCAGAAGGTTCTTAGTCCTAGTCCTTTTCTCTTTCATTTATACAGCCTCAAAACTCCCCACCCCCTGTCCCTGCATGAATGAACAATTCTTTTGGAGTCATTTCCTTGACCCCCGGGGACAGGTTGCCCCAAGGGCTGTGGGCTCCAGCAGCTCTCAGAGTACCAGTCAGTCTGCATTTGCCCTGCAGATGCTCAGGTCACAAAGCCATCATCCACCTGACCAATTAACCTACTTGAGGTAGTATCTCAAGTCCCTCCTGCAGCTGACAGGTGTGTGTGTGGTGGGGCGGGGGAGATGAAACACAGAAACCCCACTGAGTCAGGATTTCCATCCACATCCCAGATAAAGGAGGTGCTTCCTTCAGTCAGGAAGGAGATGTCCAGAAGTTCAAGCTTGGGGGGTTGGGCAATAGCACAGCGGATTAAGCGCACGTGGCACAAAGCACAAGGACCTGATTAAGGATCCCGGTTTGAGCCCCTGGCTCCCCACCTGCAAGGGAGTCACTTCACAGGTGGTGAAGCAGGTCTGTAGATGTCTGTCTTTCTCTCCCCCTCTCTGTCTTTCCCTCTTCTCTCCATTTCTCTCTGTCCTGTCCAACAACGAATGACATCAACAATAACAATAATAACTACAACAAGGCTACAACAAGGGCAACAAAAGGGGGAAAAATGGGCTCCAGGAGCAGTGGATTCATGGTGCAGGCACCAAGCCCAGAAATAACCCTGGAGGAGGAAAAAAAAAAAAGGAGGAGGAGGAGGAGGAGGAGGAGGAGGAGGAGAAGGAGAAGGAGAAGGAGAAGGAGAAGGAGAAGGAGAAGGAGAAGGAGAAGGAGAAGGAGAAGAAGAAGAAGAAGAAGAAGAAGAAGAAGAAGAAGAAGAAGAAGAAGAAGAAGAAGAAGAAGAAGAAGAAGAAGAAGAAGTTCACGCTCATAGGGTTTTCTAAGAAGATGACCTAAACCTCAGGAGGCAAAAGATGAAGCTCAGGTCAGAGGAAGCCTGGAAGCCTCCAAGCCTCCATAGTCAGCCAAGAGGAAGAGGAGGAGGAAGACGAGTGGGGGGCTGGTGCAGGGCAAAAGGTCCTCAGAAAAAGTCACAGAAACAACAAGTGGTGAAAACAAACCCATGTCATACATCTCATTTTATTTTATTTTTTGCCTCCAGGGTTATTGCTGGGGCTCGGTGCCCCAGGAATCCACTGCTCCGGGGAGTTATTTTTTTTCCCTTTTGTTGCCCTTTTTAATTGTTGTTGTGGTTATTATTGTTGTTGTTATTAATGCCATTGTTGTTGGACAGGTCAGAGAGAAATGGAGAGAGGAGGGGAAGACAGAGGGGGAGAGAAAGATAGACACCTGCAGACCTGCTTCAAGGCTAGTGAAGCTACCTCTCCTGCAGGTGGGGAGCCGGGGCTCGAACCCGCATCCCTACTCGGGTCCCTGCACTTCGAGTCATGTGCGCTTAACATGCTGTGCTACTGCCTGACCTCCTTTTTTTTTTTTTTTGTCACCATGGTTATTGCTGGGGCTCAGTGCCTGCACTATGAAGCTACCACTCCTGGTGACCATTTCTTTCTTTCTTCCTTCCTCCCTTTCTTTCTTCTTTCTTATTTTACTAGATAGGCTAGAGAGAAACAGAGAGAAATCGAAAGATGATAGGAGGACAGAGGGAAAGAAAGATTGACACTTGAAGACCTGCTTCACCACTCATGAAACAGACCCCCGCAGGTGGGGAGTCTCGAACCCAGGACTTTGTGCTTGGTAATATGTGCGCTTGACCGGATGCAACACTGACCCACTCCCTCCCCTGTCATTTTATAACCTGTGGCTGTTTTCTTACCTTACAGGGGTCAGGCAAGGAATTAACATGTAAGTGATAAAATTTCTTTGGGTTATGGTTCCCTGGACAAAATGGTGGAGGCTGCCATGTAAAATCTGTCACCCAGACCATAGCCATCTCAAGAGTGACTTGGAGCTTGCTGTTGTTTTAGATCAAGTGGGATTACAAAGAAATTTATTTCTCTTCCCTTCCCTTCTCCCTTCCCTTCTCCCTTCCTTTCTCCCTTCCTTTCTCCCTTCCCTCTCCTCCCCTCCCCTCCCCTCCCCTTCCCTCCCCCTCCCCTCCCTTCCCTTCCCTTTCTCTTGTCCTCGTCTTCTCTCTCTTTTTTTTTTTTTTGAAGATCCCAGGGTATTGAGTAACAAGAAGAAGCTGAAACAGATCCTTGAGGAGGCTGCTGCACACGGAGCCATGGACTCTTGCAAATAGAGGGTTGTTTATAATTGCACAGTTCCTGCCCTGCCCTTTGCCTCCCACACAGCCTGGGCCACTTCCACAGGCTTCAAAAGGGACACTGAACCCACAGGTAAGAACCATAGAGTGGAATGGAATGATAAATGAGCCTAAACTGCTCACAGCCAAATGCTAGTCAAGTGGAAAATTTATCTGTAAGGGAACTTTTGCAAGAGCTCATGTTAAATTATCAAAATTGCACAGGGAAGGCAAAATAACATAATGGCTTGCAAAAAAAAAAAAAAAAACTCCTGAGGTTTTGTTAAAGTCCTTGATTCAGTCTCATGCACCACTGTCAACCAGAGCATAGCAGTGCTCTGGTAAAAAGAAGAATAAAAATAGATACTACATGTTTTTATTTGAGGGTTTTTTTTTTGTTTTGTTTTTGTAGCCATCAAAGTGGCACAAGCTCATTTTTTTTTAAGACAATTCAAGAAAGTGTGAAGGAAAAGGAAAGCATTATCTTTTGGATTTATCCCTTATTTGAATAATATGTTGTATACTGATAACCCTCCCTCAGTTTATATATATATATATATATATATATATATATATATATATATATATATATATCAAGATTAATATTGAAGTGAATATTTGGCCTGCCACCAAAGATGCCAAGGATGTTTAAGGGTACTGAAAGAATTGCTTGGAAATTTGTAAATGAAAGTAAACATCTTGCAATGAGCACATTAAAGTTTGTTCTTTTTTTTTTACCACCCCCACTCCCCTGCTTAGTTGATATTCCCCCTCTCCCCCCCTTATGCAGGTAGTCAAATGGTTGCTTTCAGAATGGCCAGTCAAATAAGGAAAATAAGCCTCCCAGTTATAGTCCTGAATCCCAGCTGTTGCTACCTCACGTTGGCAACAAATTTTTATTTAACAAGAAACAAAAGGAGGTTTTGTTCTCTAACAGCAATAAAGAGGCAGAGGAAATAGACTTACTGGGGACTAGACAGGAAGTAAAGGAAAAGCAAATTCTCTTTAGTGATGAAGGAAAGAAAGTAAAAAAATAAAAATCCTATGGCTTTTCTGAAGCAGATGTGAAAGTCTCAGTATTTGATCACTCTCCAAAGTCAAACTAGCCCATTCCTCAAAACCTTTTGAAAAGCAACCTGGTGTGTCTAAGGACAATCTTGACATTTTTAAATTCCTCTTTCTATTTTTGATGGCTCTGCAGAATTTTTCAGAGAAGGAAACTGTAGCTCTGTGTCTAATATTTGTTTAAAGCCACAATTCATGACTTAATCGTTTTTCCCCTCCATTTTATTAGTGATTTAACAGAGTTTTCCCAAAGTATAAGATTTCAGGGGTATAATTTCACATCCACACTTGGTATGTGAAATGACCACACTATTCTTCAGAACTCTGTGTCCTCAACCCCCAATACCCACCCATAGTTCTCACAAAGTCCAAGAGAAGGTTTGGTTACCAAAGTTTTGCAAGTTTATTTGCTTCCGACATCTATAGACAGTCCACATCTGAGAAAAACTATCTGACACGTGTTCTTCACTTCTTATTTCACTTAGCATAACCACATCCATTTTCATCCATTTTGTTCCAAACAATGCAATCTCATCTTTTTTTTTTTTTTGATTGCAGGAGAGTGTTTCACTGACTATATACCTCACAATCTCTTTACCTAATCATCTACTGTTAGACACTGTGGTTGCACCCATATTTTGGCCATTGAAAATAGTGCAGCAATGAATATGCGTGTGCATCCTTTCCAGCTTTGGATATATGCCTAGAAATGGTATTGCTGAATGGTAAGACATGCACATCTTTCTCTGTTTAAGGGTTCCCTGTAGTGTTCTCCATACTGCTGCCATCAGTCTGCATTCCCACCAACAGTGTATCAGGGTTCCTTTTTCTCCACATTCTGACCGACACTTGCTTCTCTTGATTTGTTGATGGAAACCATTTTCACTGGTCTCAGGTGGTATCTCACTGGTTTTAATTTGCATTTCTCTCACCATAAATTATGTGGAGCATTTTTTCATATATCCATGGACCATCTGAATGTCTTCTGTGGATAACTGCCTATTCAGAACTTACGTCCATTTCTTTTTTACTAGTTGATTGTTGAACTGTTTAGTTACTTTATAATTTTTTATATCAGTCTCTTCTCAGGTATGTTATATGCAAATATCTTCTCCCAGATGCTCATTGCCTTTTCATCTTAGTAGAAATTTCTCTAGATGTGCAGAAGTTTCTTAATCTAATGTGATTCCATTTCCTTATTCTTTTGTTAGTTTCTCCTGCCCAAGGAATTGAGTCTCCAACTACATCTAGTTTATTGCACCTCTTTCTTCTATGTATCTTATTTATTTATTTATTCAATTTTTTATTATCTTTATTTATTTATTGCATAAAGACATCCAGAAACTGAGAAGAAGGGGGGAGGAGAAAGGGAGAGAGACAGAAAAACATCTACAGCACTACTTCACCACTTGTGAAGCTATTCCCCTGCAGGTGGGAACTGGAGGCCTGAACCTGGGTCCTTGTGCATTATAACATGTGTGCTTAACCAGGTGCACCATCACCCAGCTCCCCCACCCATGTATTTGATAGTTACAAGTCTAAAACTTAAGCCTCCAATCCAGTTTAATTTTATTTTGGTACATGGTGTTAATTGACGGTCTAGCTTCATTCTATCAACACATGCAGCTTTCCACTTTTTCTAAGACCATTCTTTACAAAGACTTTCTTTTCCCCCAATGAATGATTCTGGCTCCTCTACCGTATAGTAGGTAGATTTCCACATCTATGTGGGACCTAATCTTAATTGCTCAAGTAAGTGAGCTCTCACTATCAGGCCCTTCTGAATGAATGGTCACTTCAAACTAGCTGTCCTGAGGATGGCCTCGCCTCTCACCTCTGAAGTGGAGGGCAGTCTATCCTGAAAATAGTCTACATATGAGTTCGGTTCCATGGCACTTCAAGCACACTACAGCTTAGGCCAACTCCTATATAATTATGGTCCAGATGGACAGTAGGCATGCAGGATGTTGGCAGTCTACAACTCCTCTTGGACTCTCAGTTTCATACTCTGTGAGAGAGAGGAGAATGTGGTACTTGTTTGACCGACTCATCTCTGATGGGCACTGAGGAGGTCCATGAGACCAAGTATGTAACAGGGGAATGAAAGAAAAAAAAAAGCTGTTATGCACTGAGGAATATAAGACAGAAACAAATGGTTGGTTTTAGACAATAGAATCTTTCAGGGGTCTAATCAAGGGTTCGGACTATCACCAAAGCATGCTACCTGCTTCCTCTTCAGTTCCCTTAATTGTAAAGTGAAACTAATTCACGAGGTAGCTTCAAGTGCTCGGGACCATGCCCAACACAGAAGATCAACAGAGGGCAGCAACTATGACTCCCGTCAGCAGCACTGTTATTTATTGTCCTTTTGATTATTGTTGTTCCTCTATCTCCTCCAGGAAATGGACACATGTCTCTTGGGGAGAACTCAAGTCACAATATCCCTAGGATAACTCATACATGATAAATGAAAGAATCCTAGTAGGCAACTAAGTGGAAGACAGACCAGAACTTTCTCCCCATGGCTAGAAAGGACTTTGCAGTTCAACTCTTATCTTTTTGTTTCTCAGAGTTGCGATGAATTGGATTTGTCTCTGCGTGGAGTATTTCATGGCCTAAGAATAGCAATGATGAAATCCAGAAAGAGGAGGATGACTAGCAGATACTGAGAAACTGAAAATGAAGCCAGAATAAATGTGTGTGTGGGGGGGAGGAATCTCAGTCAATTCCTTACAAGTCCTTCCTAAAAGAAATCTTCAAAGTTAAAATAACAGCAATAATAAAATACATCAAGTGCTTAGTAGATAAACCATCCTGTCAGATTCCTCCTGTCATGTATATACGGGAGGCATACTTGACAAAGACCAGATGTTTTCAGTTTCCACTGAGAACATAACAAACTGAAATGAGCCTAAATGAGGCCATCAGGGGCTCAAGACGATATCATGAGGGAGTCAGGAGGTAGCACAGCAGGTTAAGTGCACAGAAGCACAAGGGCCAGCATAAGGGTCCCAGTTCAAGCCCCCCGGCTCCCCACCTGCAGGGGTAGGGGGGTCGCTTCACAAGTGGTGAAGCAGGTCTGCAGGTGTCTATCTTTCTCTCCCCCTTTCTGTCTTCCCCTCCTCTCTCCATTTCTCTCCGTCCTAACAATGACGACATCAATAACAACAATAATAATAACTACAACAATAAAAAACAACAATGGCAACAAAAGGGAAAATAAAAATTTGAAAAGGAAGATATCATGAAAATGGACATATATATATATTTTTTTCCAGAGTCAGAGATTAGTGCAAGCACAATTTTACCATTCCAGATCATTTTATGAGAGAATGAGAGAGAGAGAGAGAAGGGGGAGGGGTACCATAACACCTGAGCTTCCTCCAGGAGTGTCTTAGCCCCTCTCATGTGGTACCAAAAGGTTAGAAACTGAGCCACCTGCACACCAGTGCAAGCATCATACACTGTGCCTGGTGGACGGCCTTTCAGCTCCTGAAGGCTGGTCTGAATGATAAGAGCAGACATCAACCACCAGGAGAGGCCCATAAGGGCACGTTAGAGGAAGCAATGGACTTACTACTATAAGACACTTTCCCAGGACTCCCTGGCACTGAGAAATACACAGAAAGCCAAATGAATCCTGCAGTTAATAAAAGAGGTGTTACGGAACCCAAATGCCCATTTGGACTATCAAATGAGACAGTGCTTCATATTAAGTTTCTATGTCATCTTATTTTAAAAAATCATTTTGTGTTGTGTGTGTACCACAGAAGTGACCATCTCAACTAGTTTTCATTTATTTATTAGATATTTTTACTGCCACCAGGGATATTTCTGGGACTCGGTGCCAGTACAATTAATCCACTGCTCCAGGTGGCCTTTTCTTTCTTTCTTTCTTTCTTTCTTCCTCTCTCTCTCCCTTCCTTCCTTTCTTTCTTTCTCTTTCTTTTTCATGTCTGTTTGATAAGACAGAGAGAAATTGAGAGGGGAGAAGGGGTTAGGAAAAGAGAAAGATAGATACCCACAGATGTACTTCCCCATTCCTGAAGCATCCATCAAGCAGGTGGGGACCTGGGGCTCAAATGGAGTCTTTGAGAATGTAATATTTGTACTCAGCCTGGTGTGTCACTGCCCAACTCCCCCCCCCTTTTTTTTTTTCAGATGTACAGTTCAGTGGAATTTACACAATGCTTTGCAATTCCCACCATCCATCTGCAGAAATTTTTATCAACTGAACCTGAAACCCCATAAGCCTATTATCACAGCCCCACCCCCACCCCGCCCCACATTGGTAACATTTCAAAAAAGGATCCATCCCTACAGGGTGAGTCTTACACCCCTTCCTACTGTGGGTTTGGCATAAAGCATATTTATAAAGTAGATAGGGTCGACGTCCAACCCCAGACCCGCCCCGTCCTGCGGGACAGGAAGCCCTGGGGCCTCACCGCAGCTGAGCCATGTCCCTGCACAGCTCAATATTGGGTCTCCTTGTACGCTCATCCAGTCTGGTCTGAGCCACCTTCAGGAAGGCAGACTTATCCTTGATGGCCTTCTTGATAGATTCGATGGTCATTTCTGTCTGGAAAATCTCCTGCAGAGTCTGTAGAAGGAGAAATAGTTCTCTGAGGTGGTGGTGATTATGTGCTCCCCTTTCTGATCTGTCTGTCCACTAGGGGCTGATGTTTCCATGCACTGGGGGATCCCCGAGGGCTCTGATCCTTGCTCCCCACTGCACCCCATCCACAGGAAATCTGCCATGTGCTGCTGTATCTCTCCAGACACCCTGGGTCACTGCCTGGGTGCACCAATTCCCACCTCTTAACTTGGGGGCAAAGTCAAGCCTCAGGTGTGTGTGTGTGTGTGTGTGTGTGTGTGTGTGTGTGTGTGTGTGTTTATACCACAGAGACCAGTATAGATCAAAGCTTTCTCTACACCCCACCCCACCCCTAGATCACTGGTTGTTAAATTGTCACTTATTTTCTGGCTTCCATCTGTGTGTGGGGGGGAGGAATTGAAGCCAAGGGACCAGATGGTGGCCCACCTGGCTAAACACACATTACAGGGTGTAAGGACCCAGGTTAAAGCCCCTGGTTCCCGCCTGCAGGGGTGAGAGGGAAGATTCATAAGCAGTGAAGCAGGTTTGCAAGTGTCTCACTCTCTCTATCTCACCCTTCTCAATTTCTCTGTCTCTATCCAAAATAATAATAAATAAAACTATGTTAAAAAACATAAAGCCAAGGAGTTTGAGCGAGCCTAACCTCGCTTCTCACACCTGTATCTCAGGGTGTGTCGCCCGTCAGGGAGCAGCAGTGGCAGCTGTGGCCAATGTGTTAGTTAAAGTCAGTCTTGATTTTATAAGCTTTTAGTTTTCTTGAAGAACATCTTCCAACTTGCATAAACCTGGACCCCTTTCTAGTTCCTTTTCTGGAAAAGCAGGCACCTTCCCTGTTGGTATGCTTCTGGATTCTGCTTGTGAAGCCTTCTGTTTTTATTATCACATTGGGTTCGCTTGTGTTGCTTGCTATGTGTTCTGTTTGTATGTCCACTGTTGGCTGGGCACCCCCCTGCCTCCGGGACATTTGGTTTAGTCCTCGCTGGTTCACACTTTTTCTTATCCCCGCCCCTTATCGTACATATTTCCTTTGTTCCTGACTCTTCCACCGGAGGAGAGAGATGCAGGACAGAATTGTGTTGTGATTAGAAGAGCTTAGTTTTTTGAACTACATCCCCGCTCGTGAATAAAGATTGAATAAAGAGCGTTCTCAGCTCTGCCATGAGTCCCTGGTCATCTCTGTCTCCCACTTCCCACTGCTCTAAACTCCCCTTCCTTCTAGAACCCAAGATTCTGATCTCTGCATCCATCCCTGCTTTACCGCCCCCCCTCTACTGTTCTGTCCTCTTCGTCAGCCCCTTTTCCTGAGGATGGAAGATAGGTCCAAGTATCACCTAGATCCTTTACAACTTAAATTTTTCTCTTTTTTTCAGCCATCAGGTTCCAGATGCTACCATGATGCCAACCTGACTTCCCTGGACAGACAACCCCACCAATGTGTCCTGGAGCTCCAATTCCCTAGAGCCCCACCCCACTAAGGAAAGAGAGAGACAGGCTGGGAGTATGGATCAACCTGGGAGTATTCAATGCCCATGTTCAGTGGGGAAGCAATGACAGAAGCCAGACCTTCCACCTTCTGCATCCCACAATGACCTTGGGCCCATACTCCCAGAGGGATAAAGAATAGGAAAGCTATCAGGGGAGGGGATGGGATACAGAGTTCTGGTGGTGGGAATTGTGTGGAGTTGTACCCCTCTTATCCCATGGTTTTGTCAGTGTTTCCTTTTTATAAATAAAAATTTTTAAAAACTTAAAACTTTTACCACCAATTTTTATAAATAAAAATTTTTTAAAAACTTAAAACTTTTACCACCAATCTCATTCAGCACCTTGTGCTTAGTACTGTGTGCACTTAACTAGGGGCATGACTGCATGGGCCCCAATACTTTTATTTTTTTAGCAAGATCTCATGGTCTGTCACAGATTTCAGCAGTTAAATAAGTCAGGAACTCTTAGATCTATCATTAAAGCTTAATGTTCTCTGATAACCTGCTAAAATTCGATGCACTGTTCCTACCACCAAGGCGACCCTCAGAGACTCCCTGCTCCTCACCTCATTACTGTCTCAACTGATCACTCTGCTCAACAAACTGAACATTTCATCTGTAGCTTCAAGGTTTTTGTTCTGCACCTTTCATGTGAAGCTGATCATTATCTTTACATACATAATTTATTACTGTATGGAGATAAACTGAGAAGGGAGGGAGAGACAGAGAGAATAAAAGAGACAGAGAGACACCTGCAGCCTTGCTTCACCACTCGTGACCCTCCCTCCTCCCCAGCAGATGGGAATCAGGGGCTTGAACCTGGGTCCTTGTGCACTGTAATGTGTGTGTTGAACGAGGTGCACTACCGTCTGGCCCCCAGGCTGATCATCTTGTACATATATGTCTCACCAAAGTACAAGATGTCCTTAATGTAGGAATGCTGCCAAGTGCTCACCATAACACCTTAGCACCATCGTTACGGGATCAGTGCCAGCATTTCCCTCACCTTGCCCCCTCATCCACCACCAAATTCATCTTGTGAAGCCCTAACCCCTTGTGCCTCTGAATGAGATTTTATTTGGACATCAAGTCTTTAGAGATAGAGATATAAGGACCCACGCAAGGATCCAGGCTCGAGCTCCTGGCTCCCCACCTACAGGTCTGTCTCTATCAAGTAAGTCAATGAAATATTTTTGTATAAACAAAATTGAAAGTGAGTGTAGCACAATCTATAGAAATAAGAACCTGGGGGCCAGGCAGTAGCACAGCAGGTTAAGCGCAGGTGGCACTAAGCACAAGGACCAGGGTAAGGCTCCCGTTTCAAGCCCCCGGCTCCCCCACAGGCAGTGAAGCAGGTCTGCAGGTGTCTATCTTTCTCTCCCCCCTCTGTCTCCCCTCCTCTCTCGATTTCTCTCTGCCCTATCTAACAACAACAACGGTAACAACAACAACAATAATAACTATAATAACTATAATCAACAAAGGCAACAAAAGGGAAAAAAAATAGCCTCCAGAAGCAGTGGATTCGTAGTGCAAGCACCAGGCCCCAGCAATAACCCTGGAGACAAAAAAAAGAAAGAACTCCAGGACTGGCACTAAACCATGCCAGTCAGTTGTGAAACCAACCAATTCTGTCTGAATGCTCCACCTCCTTGTGACAGTGGCCTTGTGTTAGCACACTCAGAAAAGCTCAAAATCAGAAACACCCCAAGTGCCTTGATAGCTTTCTGCATTTGCATTTGTGTTCCAGAAACAGAGCCTGACATGATTTAACAAAAAACATTCCCACCATATGTTCTAATAACAAATCCATTTCCTAGTTACATAAAATAAGATTCATTAAACGTCAGTAATAATATTTCTGTTTCTATTAAATACTAGGAAACTTTCATTACATAGATCATTCTTTGTCTTCCCCCCACCCCCCAACCAGTGGATTCTGATTTAGTTTTGACACTCGGCTACCTGGCTGACATAAATAACGTGCTTTATAGTGTTCTGTTTAAAAATTTGTCTTTGTCTGTATATCCAAGGAGGTCATGAGCCTTACAATCTCAGTGAGTGGTGAGAGATTTGTGATCCCAATGCAACCCAGCTCTGTCTACCCAGCTCAGCTACAGGATATTGTCAATACACAATTTACCTTTGCTAAGTGAACCTGAATCTTATTTTTAGCGTCTGACGTCTCTGCGATGCGGTTGGTGAATGCCAGGTTCACTTTGTTGAAGTGATTCCACAGCTCATTGGCAGTCACCACCAAGAGGTTATGGACATCATCTCTTAGCTTGGCTGATGCTGCCCTCTCACTCTGGGAGCGGAGAATATTATCGTCTGTAAATTTGGCCCAGGACTCAGGCACCGAGATCCTGAAAGAAAGAAACAGGACCTGACAGTGATAATCATGACGAGTCTGACTAGACAGTTTGTTGTAGTTATTGTTGTTGTTTTTGTTATTGATGTCATCTTTGTTAGATAGGACAGAGAGAACTGGAGAGAGGAGGGGAAGACAGAGAGAGGGAGAGAAAGACAGACACCTGCAGACCTGCTTCACCGCCTGTGAAGTGACCACCCCCCCCCACAGGTGGGGAGCCTGGGACTCGAACCGGGATCCTATGCCAGTCCTTGCACTTCATGCCACATGCGCTTAACCTGCTGCACTACCGCCCGACTCCCTGACTAGACAGTTTGTAAGTATCTCTGGGTATCGGTTTTATTGCATATTGCACACATATTATAAACTGATAGCACTGTTTTTGTTGGTTTGTTTTTAATAAATCCAAAGTGTACACTAAGTCTTCTGCCAATATAGAGAGAGGGAAAATTAAAGAGGGGGAATGTATATTCAGGCTCAATATATATGTGTTTCAACAGCCTAATAGGCATATGAAAAACAGTTCAGGATCCAAGCAGTGGCACACATATTAAAGTGTACAGAGACCCAGGTTCAAGCCCCTGGTCCCCACCTGCAGGGGGAAAGCTTCATGAGTGGTGAAGCAGAGCTGTGGGTGTCTCTGTCTCTATCTCTATTTTCCCCTTCCCTCTCAATTTGTCTCTATTCAGTAATAAATAAATAGACTTTAAAAAAAGATGAAAGTATACTGCTACACAGAGCTGTTATATGGATTTAACAAACTATCAGTAATAAGAGGCCTCTGACATATCACATTTTAAAAAAACAAGTGATAAAACATTCAAATTTGTGTTGTAGGAGAATGTGATCAGAAATCATTTTTTTATGTATCACAAAGTAGAGGAAACAGACTATACAAGCAACAGGTACATACTCCCAGGACTTTAATATAAAGTTGTGCTGATCTGAAGAAACAATAGGTAGTTAGCATTGCATGCCTTTTGATGTAGCTTATAAGTAACAATCCCTGTTTGCCAATGTGATGGGATGTTAAAGGAGACCCTTACTGTTTGCTTGAAGGCTTAGCTCAGGTTCCGGAGACCTGAAATAATGTCCTATGTGCTCAGGAGCCTGATGTGTATTTTCTAGGTTGTTTTGTTTTGTTTTTACATCATGACTGTATTATTGTAATGGGTTAAAATAAGTAACAAATAATTGTTTACAAAATGACACAGTGTGCAAGTATCTAAAACTTTAAAAATATGTTTGGAGATTTATCCAAAGGAGTGTGTGTGTGTGTGTGTGTGTGTGTGTGTGTGTGTGTGTGTGTGTGTGTGTGTCTTCTCCTTGTCTCCTTAGATTAACCTGAAAATTGCATCACTTTGAAGGGAGTTCAAGTGGCATTGAAATCCCAGCAGCGGCATGGGCCCCACTCACGTGGCATCAACCTTCTCCACACCACGAAAGTAGCTGACGCCATCAGAAGTGTTTCTCAGGTGGTGGCATTTGTCATCGATCCGGTAGGCAGCCTGTTTATCACTCAGGTCCTTCTCCAGTTCGTGCTGGGTGGCTCTGTTAGCTCTAGAGCACAGAGTGGGGGAATGGAGAGTCAAGTTTAAGGCAGCTGTTACAAAATTACAAAGGGTGTGCTACAAAAGATGGTGGGTGGGCAATTTGCCTGTGTGTAAACCCACTGATCACGAAAAAAAAAAAAATGCCCGAGTTCTCACTTAAAAAAAGAGTCTTCCCTAGAGAAGTTCAGACAGGTGAATTGTTAGAAATCTGCTTCCATAGGCTGGGGCAGGGCAGGAGGAAAGAGTAAAGATACATAAGCAGGAAGCAGGTTGCGTGGTGGAGGAGAGAGAAGAGACCAGGAACTGTGGCGGAGAGGGAACGCAAATCTTTATTCACGCGGGGGCCTCAGAGTTGGGTATGAACACAGTGGTTTAGGCCACGTGGAGCTAGCAAAAAGGCCGCCTCCCTCTATGCCCACCAGCCCTTCTCCAGGTCTTCTCCGGGTCAGGACAGGGAAGAGAAAAGGGAGTGAAACTGGAACAGCAGCGGAATTTATAAGGTAAAGATGGAAGTGGAAAGTCAGGAACAGGATTGGCTAGGAAAGAGGGTGGAGAGAGGCAAAAGGCATGCTGGGAAGGTGGAAGTGTCCTTAGCAACTATTGGGATGTTTTTAACTGAATTAGCAATACCCTGAGGGGATAACGTGGTGGGGATATTTCAGGCAAAGCAATGGTTATGTAAGCAGAGCAGGGGGGCTGGCCTTAAGGCCCAACAGGCAGGTAGGTACACAGAGAAACAGGGGTGCAGACATGACACTGGTTGGAGTGATCTGTGCACATCTCTGCCTGCTATTCCTTCTTCCTTTTCCTCCTCTGTACCCTAACCACACTGATCTCCATACTTCTCAATTCTCTGGCAAGTTAGGGAGTGTGTATAAGCCCTACCACCCTCTATGGATAGGCAATCTCACCTTGTGGGCATACTTGGCCTGAGCGAGAAGCAGTCACGGGTCAAAATTAGCCAAAATGAGCCTCTTGGAGAAGAGGCTCGGGAATCTGTGCTCCCACCCGTGCCCATGTGCTCCAGCAGCTGCTGCCACCACCACCCCTGAGAATGAAAAGCCTTGACTAGCTCTAAGGGCTTCCAAGCCGAGAGGTGACCCAATACTGAAAAGACAGGCTGAAGAGGCGGGCATCGGTAAAGATGAATAAGGTCTACCCATGCAAAAATCTCACTCAATAAACAGTTGTGCACCTACAGTGCAAAAAAAGGAAGAGAGAAAAGCAAGCAAGCTTTTTCTAAGTAAATTCACATTCAACAAAGCAAAGGTAGGAGATTCCCAGCAAGTCATGGAGAGCTGGGCAATGGTGCATCCAATTAAGTACACAGAGTACTAAGCACAAGGATCCAGGTGCAAACCGGGAGTTTCCCACCTGCATGGAGGACGCTGCACAAGCAGCTAAACAGGTCTGCAGGTGTCTTATCTTTCTCTCTCTGTCTCGATCTCCCCCCTCCATTCTCAATTTCTCTCTGTCCTATCTAATAAAAAGGGAAAAAAAAGTGGTCACCAGGAGCAGTGGGTTCATAGTGCTGGCACTGAGCCCCAGTCCCAGTGATAACCCTGGAAGCCAAAGAAAAGGAGGAGGAGGAGAAGGGAGAAGCAAATTATGTGGTTTGTCAGAAAAGCTATGCAAAAAAAAAGTAGGAAAAAGGAGACAAGGAAGATGAGTTATGATTTCAAAGAAGACAGGGTTATCAGACAGTACCTTGGGTCCACCTGCATGTTAGCTGTCAGGCTCAGGCACAAACTAGTAAAGTCATGGGCCCCTTGGAATATATCTAAAATAGACCTACTAACATTTTCCATAATGGAGACCCCAGATCTTCATCTGCAATATTCTTGCCTTTGGGTTCATGATTAGTGGACTTTTTTTTTTTCTGCTTTATATCTTAACTCTTTTTCAGCCACCAGGTTCCAGATGCTACCATGATGCCAACCTGACTTCCCTGAGCAGGCGACTTGACCAATGTGTCCTGGAGCCCAGCCTCCCCAGAGCTCTGCCCCAATAGGGAAAGTGAGAGACAGGCTGGGAGTATGGATCAACCTGTCAACGCCCATGTTCAGTGGGGAAGCAATTACAGAAGCCAGACCTTCCATAATGTCCCTGGGTCCATGCTCCCAGAAGGATAAAGAATAGGAAAGCTGTCAAGGGAGGAGATGGGATATGGAATTCTGGTGGTGGGAACTGTGTGGAATTGTACCCCTCTTACCCTATGGTCTTACCAATATTTACATTTTATAAATAAGAATTTACAAAAGGAGAAGAGAGGCTTAGTTTCCACAAGGAACCCATATCTGAGTAAACATTTGCGACAGCAAAACCAGACCATGAAGATGTTTGACACTGAAAGGATTCAGGTTTTCTTGAGTGAAATATGACTCACATTTTTAAAGGGTTATTCTGGTGCAAGACTGAGAATAGACTTCAGGAGACAAGGACATCATCTTTTATGTTGTCACTCGGGTGAGAGATGGCTATGACTCTGACCAAGCAGGAAGCAGTGAAGATGAAAGATAGAGTATGCTTTAGAGATAGAACCAAACAAGTTCCCTAGGAGACTGAACATCACTGAGGGAAAAAAATAAGAAAAGAAAAAAATATCTGCAGCAAGTGGTGGTGCACCTGGTTGAGAGCACATGTTATAGTGCACAAGGACCCAGGTTCGAGCTCCCAGTCCCCACCTGCAGTGGAGAAGCTTCATGAGCAGTGAAGCAGTACTGCAGCTGTCTCCCTTTCTACTACCTCTACCCTCTTGATTTCTGATTTTCTCTACCCAATAAGTAAAGATAATGTATTTTAAAAAAAAGAGCTGAAGGCAGATGCTTGGAATGGTGGCATTCCAACAATGGGAGGGTGAGGACACAGGAGAGGATGCTAGATGTTGAATTGGTGTAGGATTTGAGTCTCCATTAAACATACAAGTAGACATATCAGCTAGGCTGCTGGAATTTGAAAGAAGGATATGGGCTAGAAATCAAGGTCTGAGTCTCATCAGCATATGGATAACACTTATAAAGGACAGCCAGGTGGTTTTTACTGATTTCTGGATTCATAGCCCTGGAAGTGATACAGTGGGTTGAGTCCTGAACTTGCCTGCATGAATTCCTAATACCTATGCCAGAGTAAGGTCAGCATTCAGCCCAATGCATGGTAAAAGGTGAGCCAAGCTTATCACCAATAAAGATTCCACACAAGAGTGCAGGCAGAGACCAAAAAAAAAAAGAAAAAACTTTCTGCAAAGGCCCTGTGATAGGGCCAGTAATAAGATCATGTGTAATGTGCACTGATAAGATCTGGCTGTTCCCATGGTAAAGCAGCCTGAGCCAAGAACAGCAAAGGACACAGACAATGGGCAGCAATTTTAAATCATGAAAGAACATCAGGACTAGAGAATGGATCAGAAATAACTCTCTGAACCAAACTAAGCTCTGTTTCTGCAACTGCTATGGAAGAAAAAAGAGAAATGATCACAACATCTCTGCCTCTCCTCTACCGCTTAATGAAAACGATAGAATTAACCAAACCATGCACAGTTACGTTTAACAAATCTTCTCCCTGCCTGCACCAGCTTCTGAATTAAAGAACACTTCGGAAGAAATGTCAGTCATCTTAATCTCCCATTCACAGTATCTGTGTTGAAAGGCAAAATGGGGAACTAAATAAGCAGTAACAACACCCTCATGATTTATGCCTTGGGTGTATCACATGTTATCCTTGACAACATTCGTATAAACAGACTCAGCATTCCCTTTGTGTGACGTATTCCACGGTGCTTCCCTCTGAGACCACGAGCCAAGGATCTGTCTATTCACGTTTGACAAGTCTCTGTATACGCTGACTATGGTTATCACTGCTTCAGAATTTCCTTCGATTATTATCCTCTCCCTCCTCCCACCTCTCCCCCCCCAAAGTTAAGTACATGCTATCTACTATTGTTGAGAGATAGAATCGGATATTCTGAAAGACAGTAAAGTAAGATGGGCAAACAACTGAGAGTGTGATGGGAAGCAGGGATGCTGCCACAGAGGAGGATGGAGCAGAGTTTGCAGGAGAATCATAGAAGACTGAGTCTTTTTTTTTTCCCTTGAGGGTTATTGCTGGGGGTCCTAGACTATATGATTCCTCTGCTCCTAGAAGATTTTTCCCCCTCCAGACAGAGAGTGAAAGACACAGAGGGAGACAGAGATGGACACACAACTAGTGAAGCCTCCCCCTGCAGGCGCTCACACCCAGGTACTCTCTAACAGGTAAGCAGATGAGCCAGCTCTTGACCCCCAAGAAGGCTGTCTTTAAAAAAAAAAAGTATGGGGAAACGATTGTTTATGTGAACCACCATTCATTCCTTTTCTAACTTTTGAGCTGAACATGCACAATTCAGAGTTTTATCTGAAGATAAACGTTTTTTGAGTTAAAAAGCCATCTTAATTATCATTCAGGGCAGAACATTCTATAGCATCTCAAAATTATTTTTTTTTATTATTAGATAAAGATAGCCAGAAGTTGAGAGGGAAGGGGGTGATAGACAGGAAGAGAGAGACACCTGCAGCCCTGCGTTACTATTCGTGAAGCTTTCCCCTTGCAGGTGGGGACTGGGAGCTCAAACATGGGTCGTTATGCATGTGCACTCAAGCAGATGCACCACCACCTGGCCCCTCCAAATTATTTCCTTAAATAAAAATGTAACGCAAGAACTTCAAGTCATTATCTTAAGCTCTGAACAAAAATGTGTATGTGAATGTGTGTCTACCTGTGTGTGTGTGTTCATATATAAGAAATTACTATTAAGGAGTTCAGAGAAATCTGAATGAGAGGCTCTAATCTATTGAATGTATTGTGGTAGATCTGTTATCCTTTTGTTGTTGTTGTTGTCCTTGTTTCTTTTATTGTTATTGTAGTTATTATTGTTGTTATTGATGTCATTGTTGGATAGGATAGAGAGATATGGAGAGAGGAGGGGAAGACAGAGAGAGGGAGAGAAAGACAGACACCTGCAGACCTGCTTCACCATCTGTGAAGCGACCCCCCTGCAGGTGGGGTGTCAGGGGTTCTTACTCCAATCCTTGTGCTTCGGGCCATGTGCGCTTAACCTGCTGCGCTACCGCCAGTAAATTTTACATTATATAAAGTGGTAAATTTCTTACGCAAGTTGGGCGATGGCCTTATCCAAATGTAGCTTCATCCTTTCTTGACAACACAGAATAGTATCAACTTCCTACTCAATTAAGAAAAAAAAACACATTAAAATTTTCATTATTGAGTATAATAACATTCAAAATCAACAATGTAGCAAGACATCAACCAAGAAAATTATTTCTGGGGGAAAAAAACAGCAAAGTAAAACAAAAAAGCAGTTGTATCTACTTTCCATTTCTAAGCCCCTACGATACTTTGATCTAGATATCAGACTGAGAGTCACTCTTAGTTG
Source organism: Erinaceus europaeus (assembly GCF_950295315.1). Lineage (NCBI taxonomy): Eukaryota > Metazoa > Chordata > Mammalia > Eulipotyphla > Erinaceidae > Erinaceus > Erinaceus europaeus. Next base: position 93,626,270 of record NC_080173.1, read on the forward strand.
AGCTAGAAAGAAATTATATTATGGAACAATCTGATACAGGGTTAAATTTTTGGTGGTCTATCAGGGGAGAGGACAGGATAAGGAGCTCTGGTGGTGGGAATTGTACTCCTCTTATCCTATGGTCTTGTCAGTGTTTCCATTTTATAAATAAATTAATTAAATTTTTTAAAAATTGGTGGTTACTCCTCCCTTCTCCTGTTCCCTCCTCTCTTCCCCCTCCTCCTCCTCCTTCTCCTCAGCCCTTTTCGGCCCTCCTTCTCCTCCTTCTTCTTCTTACTTTTCATTAAAACAATAAATCAATAGAAAACAGAATGAGGGGGTCGGGTGGTAGCACAGCACGTTAAGCGCACGTGTCACAAAGCCCAAGGATCTGCTAAGAATCCGGGTTAGAGCCCCCAGCTCCCCACCTGCAGGGGAGTCTCTTCACAGGCGGTGAAGCAGGTCTGCAGGTGTCTCTCTTCTCTCTCCCTCTCTGTCTTCCCCTCCTCTTTCCATTTCTCTCTGTCCTATCCAACAACAACAACATCAATAACAACAACAATAACTACAACAACAATAAAACAAGGACAACAAAAGGGGGGGAAGCAAATTTAAAAAATTAAAGAAAAAAAGAAAATAGAATGATTGGTGGCTATGGAGATCACATAATGGTTCTGCAAAAAAAAAGACTTCCATGCCTGAGGCACCAAAGGCTCAGAGTTGAGAAATAAGCCAGAGTTGAGAAATGTTCTGGTAAAAACAAGTAAATTAGTAAACAGATAAATAAATAAATCATCTAATTCCACTCATGCACAGATTGGGATCTGAATATATGATTTCTCCTATACCATGCTTCTAAGACAAAACAAATCAAGGAGTGGAAAGGGACAGCCCCACAGAGCCAGATCTCTGGGAGTACACAGCACTTAGCAATACAGCCAGCTCTTTCTACCAAACACAGAAGTTGCCTTCACTGCCACACTGAAAGGTCAGTTTCTCCTCTACCTCATCTGTGCCCTGAAGCCCATCTTCCACTCTTGTACAAATCCCTGCACAATCCCACTGCCCTACCTGACCACATCTTATTCCAGGATGTTTCTAGGATAGAAACATCACACATAATATGATACAGTAAGTATTGTAGCAGAGATTTTCAAATAAGATTTTCTTTCTTGTGAAATTCATGCTCCCATAAGAAAATTAAGGAACTGAAAACAGCACCAAAAAGCATTTTTAAAAGTTCAATAATTGTGCTGCCATTTTTCTCCATCAAAAAAAAAAAATCATACTAAAAGGGGTTATTTTTCATTTTAAATGAATGGTTTTTTTTTTTTTCATGACATTACACATTTACACCGTGATGAACCTCAGTAAATATTTGGATACCTTCAGGGGAATGTCTATTCTCATGGTTTAATAAGCTCAGCTAAGTTTCCCTTCAGAAACTAAACTAAGTTAGAATAATTTATAAATGAGTATTTACCTCCCCTTCCACATCAAGTGATTACTGTCATTCCTTTCAATCTTTGCCTGCTTGATAGGAACCTTCCCGCCCCCCCACCCCAGTAAAAATCAGCAAATCTGGGCCTATGAAAATAGCAGCTCATGAGGACATCACCCTGCTTTGCCACGAGCACAACCCAAGCTCAAGCCTGGCCCCCACCACGGTCAAGGAAGCTTCAGTGCTGGGCTGTTTCTGTCTTTACCTCTACCCCAACTTCCCTCCATGACTCTATTTAAAAATGGGGGGGGGGGGCAAATCTGTGCAAATTTGCAAATTAATATGACTATGGTTCTGTTCATTTGATTTCCTTCTTATATGATCCACCTGCTATGTGCTTATTCACTTGTTCCGTCACTTTTATCGATGTATAAACATCTTAATTTTAAAAACTCAACATTTCCTAATCATATATGTCATTGTATATACTTCTATTACAGACCTATATGTATTAAGCAGTTTGACCTTTGACTTTATACTTTGTACACGCATAAATATATATATATATACATATATGTATGTAAAATATTTGTGATGTTTATAATTCCAATCTAGCAAACATCTCCTTTTGGTTTCTGCCTTTGTTATTTTAATTGAAAAGTCCTTATTCACTCCAAATACTAATTACTACTCAATGATATGTCTCTGTTCTATTATTTTTAGCATGTATATCAAATAATCTTTGAGTTGATTCCAGTAATTAGTGGCAGGTACTTTGATAATCTGATTTAATATAATATGTAAAAACTACACCCCCGTCACGTTATCAAAGTTTTTCCTGCTCTTACAGGCAACACAAAAATTGTTCACACATTCACATGGTGTGTCGTACTTATTTGATCTTCATATTTCTCTGTGTCTCTGGATGTACACATGTATGTGCATGTAGTGATTTTGCTGAGGCATTGCAAAGACACAATGGAGTACTGGCTAGAAAGCACCACTTGAAACTGAAAATCCTAGTGGATTTTTAGTCTACAAATATACAATACATAGTCCTGGAATTCTTGGAACTTCTAGTGGGGGAAAAAATGAAACCTACGGAAACACCTGCCATATAAAAGTCTTTCAACTGTGGCCTTATATGTGAATTTAAATAAGATCAGGTGATTGGGAAAGAAAGGTTCCTAAGGATATAAAATGCCTAAAGCCAAAGGACCCCACTGCTACCTTCTGTATTAATCTATATTCACAGACAAAGCAAGCAACTAAATGTCTCTGTGGGACCAAATAATGGCAAAATCCTTGTGACTTCAACCAGTGAATACAGACCGAAGGCTGGGCCTGACTAGACCTATAAGAGCTACATGACACTTAAGGAATTAAGGGCCATAGCAAAGCACCAGCCACCACACATTTAGGAGCCTGGCGAGAGGATCTATCATTTCTAGATCCTTGAGGAGGAATAGTAGGGCCTGTGGAGGAAAAGATCACAGTGACTTCTGTGAGTCCCTTAGAATTTCAGTATGTGAATGAACACAAGGTAACTTGATATGAAAACCCAACAAGAAATTGTATCCAGTTGTTTGAAGAACCTTGAGTTAATCCTACTGTAACTTGAGCAAATAAATCTTTTGTGAAACATCTCATTGCAGTTCGTCTCTTGGGAACTCTTGCCCTGGTATGGGCTGCGAGGGCTGGGGACTGGAAATACAGACATTATAGCCTTGTGTTTACTATGCCTCAAGGGGAAGGAAAAAAAAAAAAAGCCAAACAAAACACACACACACACACACACACACACACACACACACACACACACATTGCTCACCCTTTCCAGTTTTGGATAAAATACTTGCTAAAATTATATGCTTCAAGCATCAGACAGTCCTGGTCAAAACTGGGTTTTGCTCCTTAAGTTCTGGCCATGAAAAAAGCAAAAGATTCTGGGGGAAGGAAGACAGACAGAGGGGTGGGGTTGGGGGAAAAAGGGGTCTTTAAAGCCCTAGTGCATGATGATGGCAAAGAACCTAGACTGGGAGTCAGAGTGTTTTGCAGACACTTATCAAGAGGAAACATTGTATCCATGTGCCAGCAACTGTTGTGTAAATGATTAACCTCCCAATGAATTCTTTTGATTTGGTTTTACTTGCACAGTGGCCAGAGGAAAGTTATAAAACAGTAGTAACACTCACTTCTCTAGGAAGTTTGGTAGATTATTATCTACTGAGTTATTAGTGCTCAGTAAATGTAAACCATAGAGAGGGCAGGCGGTGGCGCACCTGGTTGAGCACACATTTTACAATGCACAAGGACCCGGGTTCAAGCCCCCAGTCTTCACCTGCAGGTGGAAACCTTCACAAGTGTTGAAATAGTGATGCAGGTATCTATCTATAGGTCTCCTCTTTCCTTTCAATTTCAGGCGGTCTCTATCAAATAAATAAATATAATAATTTTTGATGTAGACCATATAAAGTCACATGGGTGATTTACATGATTTTAGAACTGAGTCCATGAAAGATATGAGTTCATCTACACTCAATGAAAAAATAGGGCTCACATCACATAAACAGTATCTTCTCACCACACAGTGGACTTGTGTAGTTTCTGCTCTACCCTGAGGTGTGGATATGAATCACCACTTGCATTTCATGATTCAACTCAGGTTCTGCTTCTGCGCTGTTAAGGTTTAGTTATGTGGTTCATTTGATCCATGTTGTGGAACCTTTTTAAACTTGGGGAAAGTGGGGGACTTATACGTCTAGCAGATGACATGAGCTACTGAAATCAAAGTGAACTCCAAATGGTAACTAGCTAAAAGCTTATCTCATCTATGGGAACACTCATTCCATGTCCACATGCAGTGCTATCTGATGATGTCATGTGTTCAATGCTAATTTTCTTTCAGTTTGGTAAGTAGAAGTGTTTTGTGGAAATTTGCATCCTTGGTATGACTGCAATTTAATATTTGCTTCTAATATTTGCTTTAATCTAATATTTGAAAAGGTGACTTATTCACAATCCTTTCCTATACAGCTGGTGGGGATCACAGTCTGTTCACAAGTGAACATATTAAGTGAGGAAGTTAGTTCCTGCTTCCAGTGGTGACAATCCACCCAAACTTTTTTTTATTAAAATATTATCATCTTTATTATTTATTTAATAGAGATACACTGTAAAACATTAATCCCCAATAAAAAAGTAAAAACTAAATAACATTAATTATCTTTATTTATTTATTTGATAAAGACACAGGGAAGGGGGAGATAGGGAGAGAGAGAGAAAGACACTGACAGCACTGCTTCACTGCTTGAAAAGCTTTCCCCCCGCAGGTGTTTCAAACACAGGTCCTTGTGCATTTTGACATATGCGCTCAACCCGGTGCACTGCCACCTGACCCTTGTTTTCTTTTTTTTAATTTTTATTATCCTTATTTTATTTATTGGATAGTGATAGCCAGAAATAGGGAAAAGGATGATAGCGATCCACCCAAACTTTCTTTCCATGCTAGAATCAGGACTCCATTGAATATTATTCAGAGCAGATACTTCCTGGGATGGACCTTTGAGATGCCTCCCTAAATCTAAAATGCTGATATGTCTCCCTGGCAGGTCTACTGATATCTCTGGACCACTGCTTAGACATGTTCAAGGAATAGTTAACAGGCAAGAGTGCTTCTGCAGCATGGGGTGGGGTGGGGGAGAGCCACTTCTGGGAGGGAAATTAGTCAGCTGGGGCCGGCCCAAGAGTCTCCGCTTGACTGACAGCAGCAGACCCAGCCAGCACTCAGAGTCAGATGGGGGCAGGCTGCCCGAGTGGCTTCGGAGGCTCATTTGGCTTCAAAGTTGTTAGTGATCTGAGACAATCAAGAAAATTGGCACCATGGTCAGTTCCTAGGGATCAGGCATTCAGGTATTCCACAGAGAATTTACTGAGTACCATTCATTGAATGTGAATAATAATCACAGAACTCATGAAAAAATATTCTACCACACAGAGTTTTTTTTTTTTGGGGGGGGGGGAGGAGGCTTCTTTTAAAACTACTTCTCTTCTTTGTTAATGATTACGTGATCATTCAAAAACTGAAACCCTCTTAGTAAAAATAAAAGATAATGTTAATAAAGATGAGATGCCACTTCACTCCTTTGAGACTGTCACATATTAGAAAAGGTAACAGCATCAAATGCTGGAGAGGTTGTGGGGACAAAGGAACCCTCCTGCACTGCTGGTGGGAGTGTAAATTGGTCCAACCCCTGTGGAAAACAGTCTGGAGAACTCTCAGAAGGCTACAAGTGGACCTACCCTATGATCCTGTAATTCCTCTCCTGGGGATATATCCTAAGGAACCCAACACACCCATCCAAAAAGATCTGTGTACACCTATGTTCATAGCAACACAATTAGTAATAGTCAAAACTTGGAAGCAACCCAGGTGTCCAACAACAGATGAGTGGCTGAGCAAGTTGTGGTATATATACACAATGGAATACTACTCAGCTATTAAAAATGGTGATTTCACCATTTTCAGCCCATCTTGGATGGAGCTTGAAGAAGTCATGTTAAGTGAAGTAAGTTAGACACAGAAGGATGAATATGGGGGAGTCAGGCTGTAGCGCAGCGGGTTAAGCGCAGGTGGCGCAAAGCACAAGGACCGGCATAAGGATCCCGGTTCGAACCCCGGCTCCCCACCTGCAGGGAAGTCGCTTCACAGGCAGTGAAGCAGGTCTGCAGGTGTCTATCTTTCTCTCCTCCTCTCTGTCTTCCCCTCCTCTCTCCATTTCTCTCTGTCCTATCCAACAATGACGACAACAACAATAATAACTACAACAATAAAACAACAAGGGCAACAAAAGGGAATAAATAAATAAAATAAAATATTTTTTAAAAAAAGAAGAAGGATGAATATGAGATAATCTCACTCACAGGCAGAAGTTGAAAAACAAGATCAGAAGGGAAAACACTAAGCAGAACTTGGATTGGAGTTGGTGTGTTGCACCAAAGTAAAAGACTCTGGGGGTGAGGGGGTAGCATCAGGTCCTGGACCATGATGGCAGAGGAGGGAACTGGTTCACATGTACAAACTATTGTATTTTACTACTGACTATAAACCATTCATCTCCCAATAAAGAAAAAATTTTAAAGCATCTGAAGCTAAATTAAAATAAATAAAAGATATGTTAATATCACTCGTTCAGGTATGCTGGTCATATTCACTACTTGAACCAACTGGCAATGGTCAAGATACCCCTGGATTTATGAAGATTTATTTGACCACAGACTCAGTTATTTTGAAGCAAGACAGTCTCTGCTACTGACTTAAAATATGAACCTTCGAGGTAAAGTTTCATTTTTATTTAAACAAAGTTTTGGGAGTCGGGTGGTAGCACAGTGGGTTAAGCACACATGGTGAAAAGTGCAAGGACCAGTGTAAGGATCCTGGTTTGAGCCCCTGGCTCCCCACCTGCAGGGGAGTCGCTTCACAGGCGGTGAAGCAGGTCTGCAGGTGTCTATCTTTCCACCTCTCTGTCTTCCCCTCCTCTCTCCATTTCTGTCTGTCCTATCTAACAACAATGACATCAATAATAATAACTACAACAACAATAAAAAAACAGCAAAGGCAACAAAAGGGAAGATAAATAAATTTTTGAAAAAGTTTTTTTGAGATGAAAATTCATATACAATAAAACCCACCTATTTCTCTGTAAAATTCAATGACTGAGTATATTCATAGAGTTATATAATCATCACCAGTACAAATTGTAGGACATTTCATTCCTCTCCAAAGAAAATGTACACTCCTAATTTCTAATATCCTGGGTATCCTTCTTCTTGATAAACATCCATCTATCCTGAGAGCCAGGCAGTGGCACACCCAGTTAAGCACACATAGTACTAACAGCAAGAATCTGGATTCGAGTCCCTGGCCCCCCACCTGCAGGGGGGACGCTTCACAAACAGCAAAGCAGGTCTACAGATGTCTCTCCCTCTCTATCTCCCCCTCATCTCTCAATTTCTCTCTGTCTTAATCAGTAAAATGAGAAAAATTTGGCCGCCAAGAGCAGTGGATTGGTAAATGCCCTCACCCAGCCCCAGCAATACCCCTAGAGGCTTTAAAAAATCATCTGTTTATAGTCCCTATAAGGTTCCTTATTTTGGACGTATTATATAACTGGAATAATGAAATATGTTTTCCTTTATGATAAGTCTCTTTCTCTTAGCATAATGTTTTTGAGGTTCACCTCTGTTCCAGAATGTGTGAGCATTTTACTCAACTTTAGGGCACTCCATTGCATGGATATACCATATCTCATTTATCACTGATGACTCAATCAATATTTACATTGTTTACAAATGACTATTATGAATTATGCTGCTATAAATCTTCATGTACAAGTTTAGACATAGGTATATCTTTTCTCCTCTTAGAAATATACATATTATATATGCATATATACTATTATTTTTAGTCACATAAGGAGGTAAAGGACAACTACAAGATGGTTTCAAAATCATTTGTGGAATACAGCTGAAACACATGGATTTGAAAAAAAAAAAAAAAAGTTGCCAAACTGTCTTTAAGACTCTGTGAGAAACTACTGTGGCTATAGAGTTGGGGGTAGGGATGGAGGTAGGGATGGGAGTGACAGTGGGGAGAAAGGAACAGAACTATTGCAGTGGGGATATACTCCTGGGGCTGGATGTTGGCTCACCCAGCTGAGCACATATGCACAAGGATCCAGGTTCAAGTCCCCCGGGTCCCCACTTACAGGGGGAAAACTCTGCGAGTGGTGAAGCAGGTATCTTTCTTTCTCTCTCCCTATTTTCCCCAAGCCTATTGACTTCTGGCTGTCTCTATACAAACAATAAAAAAATAATATTTATAAAAAGGAAACACTGACAAAACCAGAGGATAAGAGGGTACAACTCCACATAATTCCCACCAATGGAACTCTGCATCCCATCCCATCCCCTGATAGCTTTCCTATTCTTTATCCCTCTTGGAGTATGGACCCAGGATCATTGTGGGATGCAGAAGGTGGAAGGTCTGGCTTTTGTATCTGCCTCTAGATGAATATAGGCGTTGACAGATCAATCCATACACCTAGCCTGTCTCTCTCTTTCCCGAGTGGGGCAGGGCTCTGGCAGGGCTCTGGGGATCCAGGAAACATTGGTGGGGTCCTCTACCCAGTGAGGTACGAATTTTTTTTAATCTTATAATCCTGTAAACCATTATTTAATTACTAGTAAGGTTGTTACATTTACTCATATTTTTAAAAAGGGAGTGCCTTTCTTAACGCTACCACCTTCACTTTAAAATTTTGACTTAAGGGAGTCAGGCAGTAGCTCAGCGGGTTAACTGTACCTGTTGCAAAGCACAAGGACCGGCATAAGGATCTTGGTTCAAGCGCCCCCCCCCCCACTCTCCACCTGCAGGGGAGTCTCTTCACAGGCGGTGAAGCAGGTCTGCAGGTGTCTATCTTTCTTTCCCCCTCTCTGTCTTCCCCTCTTCTCTCCATTTCTCTCTGTCCTATCCAACAACAACGACATTAATAATAACTACAACAATGAAACAACAAGGGCAACAAAAGGGAATAAATAAAATATTTTAAAATATTTTTTTACTTAAAAGATTATCTAGGGCTAGTAAAATAGCTCAGTTGGATAATAGGCTACTTTGCCAAATGTGTGACTCAGGTTTAAGCTAAGCCCTTGCTAGTCAAAAAAAAAAAAAACCGCTCCCGTGGTCTCTTTCTCCTTCCTTCCTCTCTATTTATTAAGAAAATAAATGTATCTAATGATATGAGAAAATCAGTCCAATATAATTGTGAAAAAAGCAATATCGGAGGGGGATGAAGGAGGCATACAGTTCATAGGCAACACCCCTATAAACTCTGGGTGACAGCAGTGTGTCAGCGTAGGTTCACCAGCTGTAATAATTGAGCTATTCTCCTGGGACTGTGGAATGTTGGGAAAGGATGTTTCTGTCCAAGTAAGAGACTCATGAAAAATCTCTGTGCCTCCCCCTCAACATTTTGCTGCGAGCCTAAAACTTCTGTAAAAAAGTTGAATCATTAAAAAAGTTACACTACCTTTCTAAATATAGCCTTAAGAATAAACATTGTTGAACATTTAAACAACAGAAGAACTTTCTTCAGTTTCATATGCACAGTGTAATTCTTTTTTTTTTTTTCCTCCAGGGTTATTGCTGGGCTTGGTGCCTGCACCATGAATCCACCACTCCTGGAGGCCATTTTTCCCCCTTTTGTTGCCCTTGTTGTTGTAGCCTCGTTGTGGTTATTATTATTACCATTGCTGATGTTGTTCGTTGTTGGATAGGACAGAGAGAAACGAAGAGAGGAGGGGAAGACAGAGAGGGGGAGAGAAAGATAGACACCTGCAGACCTGCTTCACCGATTGTGAAGTGACTCCCCTGCAGGTGGGGACCCAGGGCTCCAACCGGGATCCTTACGCCGGTCCTTGCACTTTGCGCCACGTGGGCTTAACCCACTGCGCCACCGCCCGACCCCCCCAGTGTAATTCTAATTGTGAAGACATGTCTAGGTGTCTTTAAACTGAGTGCTATCTGTGATAAAACGGCAAAACTATTCCAATACATAACAGTAATTTGCATCTTTTTATATTTTTTATTATCTTTATTTATTGGATAGAGACAGCCAGAAATCAAGAGGGTGATAGAGACAGAGAGACACCTGCAGCACTACTTCACCAATTGCAAAGCTTTCCCCCTGCAGGTGGGGACCAGGGGCTTGAACCTGGGTCCTTGCGCATTGTAATACATGCGCTCAACCAGGTGTGCCACCACCGGCCTCAGTAATTTACATCTTGTGAAACTACAGGTGATGTTCCTCTTCCGTACTTTTCAAATTCTTCCAGTCAATGTCTCTTACTTTTATAGCAAGCAAAAACAAAATGTATTTTTTCTCAGTGCTATAAACATCCACTGCTACAATTGTTTAATTATAAGTGTTTTATGCAACTTCTTGTTTTTATGAATTAAAAACATTTGCAGCTTTGTTGTTGTTGAAGCACAGTCCCCAAACTTACCGTGAGAAGTTCTGTTTCTACTTCATCATGAACTAGGTCAATTCCCATTCTCTTCTCCCGATGAAACAGGCACTCTCGGGCCACCTACAGAAACACAAGTAACAACAACAACAAAGTGAATACAAACTGAGTGAGATAAGTGAGTAGCACTTCTAAGGACCTCTTTAGAAAACTGGTCAATAGACATTCCCAACACCAACTAATTGTGACAGCTGAGGAAACTCCTACTTCAAAGAAGTTCAAACAAATTATAATTTAAAAAGCTAACAAAATAAAGCAGATGGCATCGATTTGACCCCCATGAATTAATATCTGGAAAAAATATTTATAAACAATTAAAAGTTATTATTTATTAATTCCTTCTAGAGAAATGCTATAAGAACCTAAAACAAAGTCTTCAAATTATGACTTCCAAAAATTTCCTACTGAGAATAAGGAAGAAATTATTATCTTTAAAGACACCAAAATATGTGTATAATCAAAAACTTATCAGTACCATTTATTGCCCTCAACTGTAAAAATAACATGTCTCCTTTTCAGATAAAAGGATAGAAAAGTATAAAATAGTTTAGTTATGTCCCTATCATGTTTGTTTTTTTTTCAAGAAATTGAGTTCATAGTGTCTCTCAGGTTTTATATCTTGTCATTAATGGGAGGCCGTAGTCTTGAAATATTCTTTGACTAAAGGCTCAGGGGCAAAAAGAAAAAGGAAAAAAATAAAACTAGTATAACCACAGGCCCTTTGGAACTTAACTAAAATATGCCTACTAGCTATCTACAAAATGGAGGACACCCCCCAACAAACACTTCATCTGCACTATTCCAGCCTTTAGGTCCATGATTGGTCAACAGTTTGTTTGGCTTTGTAGGTTAACTCTCTTTTCAACCTCCAGGTTCCAGATGCTAGCATGATGCCAACCAGAGTTCGCTGGACAGACAACCCCACCAATGTGTCCTGGAGCTCTGCTTCCCCAGAGCCCCACCCCTACTAGGGAAAGAGAGAGACAGGCTGGGAGTATGGATCCACCTGTCAACACCCATGTTCAGCGGGGAAGTAATTACAGAAGCCAGACCTTCCACCTTCTGCATCCCACAATGACTTTGGGTCCATACTCCCAGAGGGATAAAGAATAGGAGAGCTATCAGGGGAGGGGATGGGATACTGAGTTCTGGTGGTGGGAACTGTGCAAAGTTGTACCCCTCTTATCCTGTGGTTTTGTCAGTGCTTCCTTTTAATAAATAAAAAATTTAAAATAAAGAAAAAGAAATATTCTTTGAAATACAGTATGCTGATGACTCCAAAGAAAAACATCCTAGAGTGCAACCATAAATTATGCATGAAAGAACATCATATAAGGAGTCGGGTGGTGGCACAGCGAGTTAAGTGCATGTAGCTCAAAGCGCAAGGACGGTAAAAGGATCCCAGTTCAATTCCCCGGCTCCCCACCTGCAGGGGAGTCACTTCACAGGCGATGAAGCAGGTCAGCAGGTGTCTGTCTTTCTCTCCCCCTCTCTGTCTTCCCCATCTCTCTCCATTTCTCTCTGTCCTATCCAACAACGACATCAATAACAACAATAAGAACTACAACAATAAAACAAAGACAACAAAAGGGAATAAATAATTATTTTTTAAAAGAGCATCATACAACATCTAAAATACTTCTCAAAGACCATTTCATGTATAACCATAAAATGTTAAATTTTTTAACTGTCCAAAATATAATAGTAGGCAAACTGTAATCCAGGTATAGTCTCATTGGTAAAAAAAAAAAAAAAGCTTAATTACCCTCTAATTGTAATAGGGTAAATTTTAAATGCTTATTAGAATATTAATTAATGAGTTGAGAGGGACACTAATACATTTGTTTTAACCAGAGCTCTGCTCAGCTCTGGTTTAGGGTGGTGTAGGGGATTGAACCTGAGACTTGGAGCCTCAGGCATGGGAGTCTCTTTGCATAACCATTATGCTTTCTATCCCCACCCAAGAGGGAATCTAATTATTAGAATATATACCACCAAACTGATTCCCAGAAAATTTCTGGGGATCTACAGTCCTACCAGCAGTATGTGAAGTGTCCATTTTTATAAATACTAGTCAACCATTCATATTATCAGCTTTATTAATCTGCAACAAATTAATATGCCAAAGATCTCTACCTCCTTGGTGGGGGGCCTAACTATTATGTGAAAAACTGAGAAGCATTACACATGTACAAACTATTGTATTTTACTATCAACTGTAAAGCATTAATCCCCCCAATAAAGAAAAAAATATGATGGCTACCTCATTGTTTTTTAAATATTTATTTATTCCCTTTTGTTGCCCTTGTTTTATTGTTGTAGTTATTATTGTGTCCTCATTGTTGGATAGGACAGAGAGAAATGGATAGAAGAGGGGAAGACAGAGAGGGGGAGAGAAAGATAAACACCTGCAGACCTGCTTCACTGCCTCTGAAACGATGCCCTTGAAGATGGGGAGCCAGGGGCTCAAACCGGGATCCTTATGCAAGTCTTTGCGCCTTGCACCACCTGCACTTAACCCACTGCGCTACCGCCTGACTCCCCCTCATTTACTTGCAATTTTACTATTGAGTTGGGGAGTTTGTTTGCTTGTTTGAGCTGGTTGTTTGATTGTTGACGGGGTTTCACCACTCCTGACCAACTACCAACTTCTTCCTGTAGAGAGATAGAGAAAAGAAACCACAGAGCCAAAGCTTTCCATGGGGCTCAGATTCAAACATGGATGGGTAGCACATAGGGCAAAGCAGTCACCCTCCCAGGTGACTATCTGTCCTTGACTTATTACTCAGTTAAATTTTTTTCTTAAATTGGCTGATTTCCTAAACTCTTTTTTTATTGTTTGTTTTGTTTTGAGACTCATCTGTTTATGTGGCTAACTGATTTTAATCAGGATCTACAGTTACTGTTCTGATAGTAAATATTCAAACACACAGGAACATTAGAGAATGAAAAAAATGCAGGAAAAATGAAATCAGACTTATCTCACTGAAAGCAGGCATCATTGAAAAGAATACTGAGGTAAACTGAATTGCCTCAAAACTAAGGATTTAAGCGGTTGTTATTCAAAGAGACTTTAAAGTAAGGAGAGAAGATGGAATCTAGGTCAGGAGGGAGCAGGGTGGGGCAGTGGCCCAACTGGCTGAGTGCAATGTTACAGGGCACAAGGACCCAGGTTCCATCCCCTGGTCCCCACCTGCAAGGAGAAAGCTTTTCGAGTGGTGAAGCAGGGCTGCAGGTGTCTCTCTGTCTCTCTCCCTCTCTATCACCCCCTCCCTCTTGACATCTGACTGTCTCTATCCAATAAATAAATAAACTAAATCAGGAACCCTTAAAATTTCTCTAGAGCTCAGAGAAAATAGAGAATTATTTCTGAGAAAAGAATCCATGATGTGTTATTTTTAAAAAAAAATACTATTAAGATACTATTATTCTTACTCAGGATCTCTGACAATTGTATCTGTGTGTGTTTGTGGTGTTGTGAGGAGGGAAAAACTAAGTGTAAAGAGGTTTCCAACTAAATTTCCCATCTACAAGAAGATTCCAAGTCTTGGATCTCCTAACCTCTTCTACTGTAGATGGCATAATAAACACCTGTTGCAAGTGTATATCCCACAGGAAGTAACACATACTTTTGCTTATCAAGATTATAGAACTTCTATAGACCTAAAATAGACCTACTAGCTTTTTCTTGTTTTTAGGTTACTGACTATTAAACTTTTTTTTTTTTTCTGCTTTATATCTTAATGCTTTTTCAGCCACCAAGTTGCAGATGCTACCATGCTGCCAACCTAACTTCCCTGGACAGAGAACTTCACCAATGCGTTCTGGAACCCCACCTCTCCAGAGGCCTGACCAACTAGGAAAAGACAGAAACAGCCTATGGATATGGATCAACCTGTCAGTGCCCATGTCCAGAGGAGAAGCAATTACAGAAGCCAGACCTTCCACCTTCTGTACCCCATAATGATCCTGGGTCCATGCTCTCAGAGGGATAAAGAATAGGAAAGCTTTCAGATTTTCTAATCCCTGCCTTAAAGAGAAGTGGACTTAATGTAGCTCCTGAGAAGATACAGCTAATCCCTCCAATATCTTTCTTAGGCTCAGAGATTTCCCTAACGCAGATTCGTCCTTTAAAACCTTGTGTTACTTTTCCTTCTAATCTCACTCTTGCTTCTTTACAAAGTTTTCTTGGAAATTTGAATTGGCTTAGGCAGTATCTTTATCTGCCTACGAGCTGCCTGCAACCACTGTTCAATCTGTTAAAAGGAAACAAACAGCCCTCCTCAAAGCGTATGTTAACCCCTGAAGCCTCCTTGGCTCTGGAAAAAGTTAACCAGGCTCTCCAGGACATGCACCTCGTTCAGTTCTCCCCCTCCTCTCCAGTAAATCTTCTAATCTTTAACTCCACCCCCATGGTAGTGGGGGCATTGTGGCAGAAACATGGCGTTCTCGAATGGCTTCATATGCCAGTAGGCGGAGCTCCAAGACTCCTTACCGAGATTGATGCCTTAGCATTTATGGTTCGCCAAGGAAGAAACAGATCGGTTCAGGTCTTAGGAAGGGAACCAGATTCAATCATTCTTCCCTTTTCTCTCACTGATACAGAATGGCTCATACGCCACCATTCTCGTTTTGCCATAAGTTTAATGGGTTTTCCAGGACAATTAGATAATCATTTTCCCTCTAATAATTTGATAGCTTCTTTACCTCTGTTGCCTCTACTAGTACCTAAACTTTTCTCTCGAGATTCCATCCCCTCTGCTCCTACAGTGTTCACTGATGGTGGAAAAAAGGGAGCTGCTGCCCTTATATATTATCCAGACCAGCAATACCCCAAACCTCTCTTTACTGAACTTCCTGATAATTCCCCTCAGTACAAAGAACTTTATGCTGTTTTCCTTGCATTAAAAGCTGTACCAGAATCCTTCAACCTTTTTTCTGACAGTGTGTATACTGTTAACTTACTTCCATGGCTTGCTCGATCTTATATAAGAATTGATGACAACCCACTTTCTCCTCTTTTAATTCAAATTGCCTCTATGCTCTGTTCTCGAACCCATCCACTGTATGTTCAGCACCTACGTTCCCACAGCCCTCTTCCTGGTCCCCTGTCCGAAGGGAATGCTGCAGCCGACCACCTTGCCTCCACAGGAATTCTCCTAGCCTCTGTCTCTAATCCTGCTGACTTTCATTCCCTAACCCATGTTAATCTTAAAGATCTTCGAGCTCGATTTCCTGATATTCCTCTGCCACAGTTAAAACGTATTCTTGCTACATGTTCCTCCTGTGCAGGTCTAATCAAAACACCTGCTATTCAGACTCTGGGGGTTAATCCTTGAGGTTTAAAAGCCAACGCTCTTTGGCAAATTGATGTTACCCACATACCTAACTTTGGCAAACAAAAATATGTGTTCATCTCAATTGATACCTTCTCTAAGTTTATGTGGGCTACAGCTCAGACTGGAGAAAACTCCAGACAAGCCTTCGCATAAAGAAGCATCTGCTCATATAGAATCCCCAGAAATCCATCTTGGATCCCTGACCTCTGACATCACCCACAATTACAGCCATCCCCCGAAACCCATGATGTAACCTGACACAATCTGGAGAACCTGATTCACAGACTCCAAAGGACAAGACTTTCCTACTGCCTTTCTCTCAACCATCGGTGTCTGCTCTTCCTGCTTCTGTTTCGCCCACCATGTTTTGGCGGTTCCAGGTCACTCTCTACAGAGAAGAAAAGTTCCAGTGGCCATCCTCCTCCATCAAGATAGACGTGTGGCATTTATTTCCTGGCCGTTGACATTGTACTGATGCTTCTATAGAACTTGCTGGACACTCCTTTTATACTGCTGGACTTCTTGAAGAATGACTATAGCAGTTCATAGAACTTTCCGGCAGCTGACTCGGGATTTTGCAATGCCAGATCACCCCTCTAGCCCCTCGGCTTATCAGGCCCCCACTCCTCCACCCATCAGGCTCACTCTGTCTCTTGCTACTCTTACTTATCCCTCCCTGTCTTGTGCTAGTTCTTTTTGAAGACACTTACACACTATCATTCTGCTTTCTTCCCAACAGGTTTCTGTTCACCCCTACACTGCTATTCCCCTGACAGAGATGAAGCCTTTTACAGACATTGACTCAGTTATATATGGCCATTAAGTAAGAGGAAGATGTTGGGGAATTGTGAGGATATGGTTGAGCTTGGAAGGGCTTGAGCCTGAGGGGTGTGTCAATCCTGTTAGTCTCTCTCTCCACGGAGAGGTTGAGCAAGGAGGACAGTAGAACCCCAAAAAAGGTGTGCCTCTTATCAGTCTCCCTGCCTCACAAAGCGCCCCGCACTCCTGATACTATGGCAAATAGTTAAAAAGAAAGGGGGAGATGTTGGGTAGTATGCCACCTCCCCCTGGCTTCTGCTTAACCATATGCCTATACAGGGATTTACTGATCCCATTCAAAGCTTTGGTCTATTTACATAAATCACTTTTACATTTACATAAAGCACTCCTTCCAGGGCATTGGTAGTTCAGTGATAGGATTCTCGCCTGTTCCGCCCCCTCCTTGTCACACTCTGATTTTCACCAGTCACTTTTCTCTCCACCCTCTCTATATCACATCCTGTTTCCACCCTACTTGGAGAGTATAAAAACAGCTGCTCTTCTGATTAAAGACACTTGGAAATTGCTTTCCGGCTCCAACAGTTCCAGAGTGTATCTCCTGCGGAAGTTAGTGCAGCATGAGTTCCTGATCCCTCTCCCACGCAGCAGCCTAGATCGGCTCCAGTTGAGTTCTCTCCAAGCCAGAGAGCACTAGCTCGGGAAGAAGTACCCTCAGGCTATCCCGGCAGTAATTTAACCATTATTGAGACCAGTTATAGATTTATCAATTGTTGGGGGTAATATCTACAAATGAAATGAAAAATAATTCATCAAATAAATGACCTCTGAAATTCAAAGAGTGGGTTATATTCATTTTGTAAAAACAGAGTCTTTACATATAAGGTCTTATATTTACCTGAAGGGGAGCTTCAGTCTCCATCAGTGCTCTCTCCAGTTTTCTCTTAATATCAGTTAGTTCATTGGTTTCTCCAATCATGGCATCTAGTTCATGAATGATTTCAGCTTTCCAAAATCCTATGTCATTGACTCGTTCTCCCAAATTCTGGGTAGAGTCTGCCTGGGTTTTCCGAGTCTGCTGATACTTGTCTTGGATGAGGCGAGACGTGTCCACCCTGAGTCGCTCTGAGTTATGTCGGGATGCGTCCGATTCTAGGTAGTTGGTTAAGTTGGACCTGTACCAGTCGTCAGGAGTGTACCTTGTGAAAAGGGTCGTCCTGTTAGAAACGAAGGGAAGCATGGTGCTCTCACAAGCCCTCTGGGATCTGGTGCAGTACGGGGCCAACGTGGGCGAATTAGAGGCGACTTTGTAGTAAGTGCTTGGTCTCCAAGGAAGGCTCAAGCTATGCGTGAAATTGGAGTGGGGGAAGCGGTCCCTGTAGCTTGATGTCATGGAACTGATAGCCGGCAGGAAGTTGGTTGGTGTTGGTTTCGGGTGGGCGTAAGTTGCCGTTAAAGTCGACCCCAAAAGCTCCATGATGCTCCACTACTTTCTAAATATCTCCTGTTTTTTAAAAAGAGGTAAAAATAAATAAATAAACAGCCACAAAATTAACCTTTGGTGAAAACTTAAAAATTTCAAAGACGCAGTCAACAATATTTATACACCTTTCCCATATTTGGGAGCTACTCTCTTCCCTGATCCAGCTTTCTGGTCCTTTTTATAGCTATGACATCATCTCCCCAGACAATAACTTGGGTCCACCTGCATATTGACTTCAGGCTTAGGGGGGAAAAAAGAAAGAAAGAAAAAGAAAAGGAAAAAAGAAAAAAAAAACTAGTAAACTCTCCATCTGTCCTATTCCAGCCTTTAAGTTCATGATTAATCAACAATTTGTTTGGCTTTATATGTTAACTCTCTTTTCAGCCACCAGCTTCCAGATGCTACCATGATGCCAACCAGACTTCCCTGGACAGACAACCCCACCAATGTGTCCTGGAATTCCGATTCCCCAGAACCCTACCTGACTAGGGAAAGCGAGAGAGACAGGCTGGGATTGGATGGACCTGTCAACGCCCATGTTCAGCGGGGAAGCAATTCCAGAAGCCAAACCTACCTTCTGTCTTCTGCATCCTACAATGACCTTGGGTCCATACTCCCAGAGGGTTAAAGAATAGGAAAGCTATCAGGGGAGGGGATGGGATACGGAGTTCTGGTGGTGGGAATTGTGTGGAGTTGTATCCGTCTTATCCTATGGTTCTGTCAGTGTTTCCTTTTTATAAATAAAAAAAAATCAAAGACTAAGTAGGTCTTATTAGTAGTA
Organism: Erinaceus europaeus; assembly: GCF_950295315.1. Classification (NCBI taxonomy): domain Eukaryota; kingdom Metazoa; phylum Chordata; class Mammalia; order Eulipotyphla; family Erinaceidae; genus Erinaceus; species Erinaceus europaeus. The sequence continues at coordinate 93,645,157 of NC_080173.1, forward strand.
AAAGGACTCTCAAACACATTAGCTATTTGTTCGAGTTTGAGATCCACCTTCATAAGGCAGACTGCCCATGCGGCTCCAGACAGACTATGACCCACATAGTCAACGACTGCCACCTCTCCAGATTCAAAGGAGGTCTCGAAACTTTACATCAGGCTCAACCTGACGCTGTTGACTGGCTACGGAAGAAGGGCAAATGCTAGAAGAAGAATAAGGCAGCATATCTTGCATGTCTCTTTTTTTTTTTATCTGTGTCTTTTCAATTATTTAAACCAACTTTTAGATGGACCACCTGAGTTTCTGAAATATTTTAATTGGATTATCTAGTAAATAATTCAAACATTGTACCCAATCAGGTGTCATATCTTGACTGTGCTATTCACAAGCTGGGAGGCGCCAACAGACCGACAAATATTAATGACTTAACGGTTCTAGAGCCCAGTTTCCTCATCTTTCCTGTGAGGCTAACAGCAACAGTTACTTCTCAGGGGTGTTATCAGCAAGAGGTTGCTTAGCAGTATTCCTACCCTCCTCCTCCCTCCCCACCAGCAAGTCATCCAAAATAAAGACAAGATCTTTACGATCTTTGACTGGTGAAATAGTTCTCTTGGATAGTGTGATGTTTTGTCATGTCAACCAGGTTCAAGCCCCAGTACCCACTACATTGAACTAAGCTTCAGTGCTATAGTCTCCCTCTCTCTCTCTCTCTCTCTCTCTCAGTAAAATAGAATCACAATCAAAATCTGAATAACAATGGCTTCCAAACACTGTCAGGGCACATACCTCCAAGTACTCCAAGTGCTAATACAGAGATTCTAGAGTAGACCACACTGAGTGCCTGGAATGGTTAACAACAGTTTGGGGTGCATGGTAAATTCCCAATAAACAATAGCTTTTAAAATTACAAATGCAGAGGAGTATGGCCATTGTTCCTCCAACAAAAGAGAACTACTCAGAAGTAGACACTGAATGATTTATCAGTAGTAGTGTCTTTTCAGATTTTCCTATTCATGTAACAACATTTATAATTTCTAAAATTCAGATACACAATCTACCTAGGCAGCATTTATATACATGCTCAGAATTTTCATACAACAAAAAAATTATCAGGGGTCTGGGTGATGGCGCACCTGGTTGAACACACATGTTACAATGTGCAGGGCCCCAAGTTCAAGCCCCCCCGTCTCCACCTGCAGGGGGAAAAGCTTTGCAAGTGGTGAAGCAGGGCTGCAGGTGTCTCTTTGTCTCTCTCCCTCTCTATCTCCCCCTTCCCTCTTATTTCAAGCTGTCTCTCTCCAACAAATAAAGATAATTAAATAAATAATATTAATTGTTAAATGCATCATCCTAAAGAGCACATTTTATTAAAAAAAAAACACTTTGGATATCTCCCAGAATTAAAATATGTATCTACTTCATATTTTTGCCCACTAGAGTTATGATTAAGGTTCCATGCCTGCAAGATTCCACCATTCCCGGTGGATTTTTTTTTCTTCCCTTTTATTGCCCTTGCTGTTTTATTCTTGTAGTCATCATTGATGTCATTGTTGTTGGATAGGACAGAGAGAAATGGAGAGAGGAGGGGAAGACAGAGGGGGAGAGAGAAAGATAGACACCTGTAGACCTGCTTCACCACCTGTGAAGTGACTCCCCTGCAGGTGGGGAGCCGGGAGCTCAAACCTGGATCCTTATGCCGGTCCTTGCGCTTTGCGCCAGCTGCACTTAACCCGCTGTGTTACAGCCTGACTCCCGGATTTTTTTTTTTTAAGAGAGACACAAGTTCTTCTCTTTCACTTATGAAACTTGCTCCGTACAAGTGTTGCCCCATGGTTGGTGGCTGGGGTGGGCTCGAACCCAGGCCCTTGTATACGGTTAAGTGTGCACTCTACCAGGTGAGCTATCTCCCACTTCATCATTGTCACCAGCTGGGATGCGTTAGATTGCCTGCAACTCTGGTCATAAATAATCTAAAAAGCCAAGAATTCCAGACCAGGACACTTTTCATCATCTAAATATCATTGTCATCCATGGACTCATTTACTGAGAAGGAAAAAAATATTGTCAAAGCCAGCTTTATAACTTGCCTGGAGAGAATTATTATTCAGTGACCATCTAAGTAAGTATGGCTTGAAGTCTTTTGTATTCCAATGGCAAAATAACCTGTGTGCAAGACTGTGGTGAAATAAACATTCTATCAGCCCGCACATGATGAAACAGTCACTGAAGCCAGTAGTAGTGCTTACATGATCCTGGTTAACTTTTTCCTAAAACTCTTTTCCCTTTTTCTAAACTATTCATTCAGACCATAGCTAAGTATAGGTGGGATGGTGAGTGAGCCAGGGGATGGGGCCGTGGCAGAATGCTGGACTTGCTGACCTGAATGAAGTCCTGAGTTCAAACCCTGCACTATACATGTCAGAAAGATTATTTGACCTCTCCCTCTCTCCTGAAAAATAAGTGAGTCCTTAAAGGGGGGGGGGGTGGGGAGTCCGGCGGTAGCACAGCAGGTTAAGCACACGTGGCGTGACACAAAGCACAAGGACCTGCTTAAGGATCCAGGTTGGAGCCCCCAGCTCCCCACCTGCAAGGCAGTCGCTTCACAGGCGGTGAAGCAGGTCTGCAGGTGTCTATCTTTCTCTCCCCCTCTCTGTGTTCCCCTCCTCTCTCCATTTCTCTCTGTCCTATCCAACAAGGACGACATCATAACAGCAATAATAATAACTACAACAGTGAAACAACAAGGGCAACAAAAGGGAAAATAAATATTTTTAAAAAGAAAATAAAATGGGGGTAGGAAGGAAACTTCACTGCTATATTCTCTCTCTCTCTCTCCCTTCTTCCCTTCCTTCCTCCCCCCCTCTCTCTCCCTCTTCCCCTCCCCCACCTCTCTCTTCCTCTCTCTCCCTTTCTTTGTTTATTTATCTAAAAATGTTATCCTGCCTCCTGCACCCCATAAAAATCTTTGGTCCATACTCCCAGAGGGATAAAGACTAGAGGTCCTTCCAGTGGAGGGGAGGGTATATGGAACTCTGGTGGTGGGAACTGATGGAATTGTACCCCTCTTACACCACAATCTTGTTGATCATTATTAAATCTCTAATTACTGTTAAATGTAAAACATTAATTCCCCAATAAAGAAATAAATTTAATTTAATTTAATTTAATTAAAAAAAATCTCTAATTAAAAAAAGTTATTCCAGAGTAATGAAGCACTGGTGATGACCAAAAGCAAAACAAAAAGGGGGGTAGGATGGTGAAAAAGAAATCTTACTAACCACATAGAATTCTCAGTTTGAAATTTACAGACTAGTTTTGGGGAAAAAAAAATCAAAGTAACTTGAGTCCTTAGAGTCATCATAGAGACTCTGAATGTTAGCCTCTTCCACAGTCAAATATAGAAATAATCTAATTAGGAAGTTGGGTGGTAGCACAGCAGGTTAAGAGCACGTGGCACAAAGCACAAGGACCGGCTTAAGGATCCTGGTTCGAGTCCCTGGTTCCCCACCTGCAAGGGAGTCGGTTGACAGGCGGTGAAGCAGGTCTGCAGGTGTCTATCTTTCCCCCTCTCTGTCTCCCCATCCTCTCTCCATATCTCTCTGTCCCATCCAACAACAATTACAACAATAATAACTACAATAATAAAATAAGGGCAACAAAAGGGAATAAATAAATTTTTAAAAAATCTAATTATCATTCTTTCAACAAGAAGTTCCCAGCATTTTCTCAGCCACTGGTGTTGGATTGAATTCTTGATAAATGAGCTAAATGCTAGCACCACACTTCATCTCTTAACTAACCATAGAGTTGTAGGGGCCGAATTACTGTGCATTAACCCAACACCTAACATGTTAAAATCTTGAGGCCTCTCAATCCATGTCTGTTAAATATTGCACCATGAGTCATCTACTCCAAGAGATGAGGTGTGAAGATGTAGAAGTCCATAAATCAGAAGAAACAGATGGTAAAGAAAACACAACATAGTTTACAGAAGTACCCAGCAGTATCTAGTTTTTAAATTAAGGATGGGATAGATTTGACAATCTGGAACCTGAAGCACAAAGCTCACTTGCTTCAAGTTCACAGTTTATCCATGGCAACAGGCTTGACATCACAGTACTTCACAGCCATTGTCAGAGTACTAGCTCTAGTCAACCCTCCTTTAAGTCACTCAGAAAGACTGAGTAAAAGACAACAGCATGCAAACAATGAGCTGAATTTTTTTGGATCATTTTTGGGTCAAGAAACCAGAGTATCATGACAGGATGTGATTTTTAAGACACACAGATTAATTTCTGCCTCCAGCTATATCAGACTTAGTCTCACGTCTGAAAAACTAAACAGAACATGAAATATCAGACACTGGACAGTTGGTAGCACAGGCCTCTGGCTCATAAGAGAAGCGAAAAAGGCTGATCTTCTGGTCAGTCTGGCATTTTCTCCAGGAGGCAATATCCAGACTATGACAAAAAGAGATAAAAATCCAACAGAGCCTGGCAGCACTTGTAAGCTGAAAAAAAGATCAGAATTTGGGGAGGCTGGGATGGCTTGAAATGGTGAAGCAGGACTCTGGACTAGAGGAGCCAGGCAGATCAAAGGGTTCTAGATATCTCTGTGGAGTCTACTTGAGTCTTTGTTGAGTAATAATGTGTACATACCCCCACCTGCAGGGGAGGGCGCTTCACAAGCTGCGAAGCAGGTCTGCAGGTGTCTCTCCTCCTCTTTCCCTCTCTATCTCCCCCTCCTCTCTCAATTTCTCTCTGTCCAATCCAATAAAAATGGGGAAAACAGCTTTTAATAAAAATGCTGTTAATGTCATTATATTCAAACCTGTTATGGTTTTTAAGAATTAATAGTTTTAATTTCTCAACTTTAGTTTCAATACAAGCAACTCACAAAACTAACACATTTGTACCATGAAATCTTACAACATAGGTGAAATGGAAAAAGCAAATTCTTCAAAAATACAAATGACCCAAACTGACTGAAGGTGAAATAAACAACCTATTATTTTTTTAAATAAGTATACTGAATCTAAATGGTTTGAAATCTGTCCTTAAAGAAAACTTCAGACCCAAAGGACTTCACTGATGAAGTCTACCAAACCTTTGAGGAAGAAATAGCACCCCAGTTTGAAAATGTCTGTCTGTGGCTTACTTTGGTTCCATGCTTTTTATGATGTTTATTCTTTCAATTCTAACTCGGTCATTTTCTAAGGCAGCACAAGATCACTAGAACATGCTGTAAATGTCTTACATTTGCAAGTAAACTGAATAAAGTATTCAGAAAAGTGACTGAAAATAGCTGTATTTGGATGGGAAAAAAAATCCATCCTCTAAACCTTGTAATTTTTTTTTGTTATGCTTTTAGTTACAACCTAAAAAAAAAAAAAAATTAAGACTTGTGCTATCAAACACGCCCATCCAAAAAAGATCTGTGTATGCCTATGTTCACAGCAGCACAAATTTGTAGTAGCCAAAACCTGGAAGCAGCCTAGGCATCCAACAACAGATGAGTGGTTGAGTAAGATGTGGTCTATGTAAACCACAGACTGCTACTCAGCTGTTAAGAATAATGAAGTCACCTTGGATAGAGCTTGAAGGAATCGTGTTACATGAGATAAGCCAGAAGGAGAAGGATGAATATGGAATGAGCTCACTCATGGACAGAAGTCGAGAAACAAGAACAGAAGGGGAAAACACAAAGTAGAATCCGCACTGGGTCTGGCATAGAGCCCTAAAATAAAGGACTCAGGGTGGGGCTGGCTGAGGGAAGCTTTCAAGTCGTAGCTCAAGATGGTGGGGAAAGGACCTAGGGTGGGCATGAGGGTGTTATGCAGAAAACTGAATTTCTGCACATGTATCAAAACCCGTATTTACTTAAACCATTAATCCTCCCCAATAAAAATTTAAAACAAAGAATTGTCCTAAAGTTAAATAAAGTCTTTGAATATGTTCATCCAATGTAAATATTTATTTACATTCTGGACAATGCTTTAATCACCTTCCACAAATATTATTATGCTAAAATAGTTATCAATCACACAAGAGACCATTAAGTAGAAAACTCCATTGATAATCCAAGTTGGACTGATGTCAAGGTGAATAAGCACCTGAAGGTCAGACTTCAAATGTTTGAAAGTATAAAAGCTGAAAGATTATTTTCTTGAGAAACATAACAAGTGCAGAAAGTTTCAACAACTTGCTCTATACCCTGACCAAAATAAGCAGCAAAGACTTGCAGAGATCATACACAGAGTTAGGGGTTAGGGCAAGGGTTAAAAAAAAAAAATGTCTACGACTCTATTTTGTTCCTTTGGTCAGGTCCATTAAATTGCAGTTTCAAAAGGAAAATGAAAGAAAATATCCCCCCACCCCTGTACATTAATACCAGATTTAGAAAAACAGCATGTCAGAATTCAATGTTTAATTTCTTTTTTTAAAAAAAATATTTATTCCCTTTTGTTGCCCTTGTTTTATAGTTGTAGTTATTATTATTAATGTCGTTGTTGGATAGGACAGAGAGAAATGGAGAGGGGAGGGGAAGACAAAGAGGGGGAGAGAAAGATAGACACCTGCTGACCTGCTTCACAGACTGTGAAGTGACTCCCCTGCAGGTGGGGAGACTTACTCTGGTCCTTAAGCTTTGCAACACCTGCACTTAACTCGCTGCACTAACGCCAGACTCACATTTAAGTAATTTCTATTTATGCATGTGACATAAAAAGCAGGGAAAACTTCCTCCCATCCAAAAAAAAAAAAATGAATGAATGTACTCTTCACATTGATGGTGGAATTGGAGAGCTATGTGACATTCTTTAACCTAATCAAATTGAAAATGCACATTCCCTTGAAGTCCATCAACTTTTTAATACATCCCTAGAGAGACTCTAAGATGGGGGGCAGAGTAGTGGTACACCTGGCTGAGCGCACATATTACAATATGCAAGGACCTGGGTTTGAGCCCTCAGTCCCTCCCCTGTAGGGAGAAAGCTTTGTGAGTGGTGAATCAGGGTTGCAGGTGTCTCTCTTTCCTTCTCCTTCTTTATCTTCCCTCGACCCTCTCAGTTTCTGACTGTCTCTATCTAATAAATAAAGTCAATAAAAAATTGAAAAGGAAGTCTTTTTAAAAAGAAACTCTACTGTGTAAATACTTAGAATGTGGAAGAATGTGGTTCTGATATTTTTTTTTTTTTGCCTCCAGGGTTATAGTTGGAGCATGGTGCCTGCACCATGAATCCGCTGCTCCTGGAGGCCATTTTTTTTCCCTTTTATTGCCCTTGTTGTTTCATCATTGTTGTGGTTATTATTGTTGTTGTCGATTATGTGATTGTTGTTGGATAGGACAGAGAGAAATAGAGAGAGGAGGGGAAGACAGAGGGGGAGAGAAAGATAGACACCAGCAGACCTGCTTCACCGCCTGTGAAGCGCCTCCCCTGCAGGTGGGGAGCCTGGGGCTGGAACCGGGATCCTTACACTGGTCCTTGTGCTTAGCGCCATGTGCGCTTAACCTGCTGTGCCACCGCCCGACCCCCAGTTCTAATAATTTTAAAATGAAAAGGATTAAAAGCCTATCAACAGGTGAAATGTTTGCACAGGCTGTGCTAATTATAAATGATCACACATCAGTTAAAATGACCCAGAGTATGTGTAGCATAATAATATTACATAGACTTAAAAAAAATAAGACTATATATTGGTTTGTGGAGAAACACTTAAATAGTAAAGTTTATAAATAAATACAGAGTGTGAGTGAGCAATGAACTATCAGTGGTGTTGGAACTAAACCTAGGGCCTCTCATGTGAAAGCCACTGTGTGCTACCACTACACCATCTCCCTGTGACTAGCTAGCTATAAATTCTGGTGCGCGGGCAGAGATGGGAAAGAGCAAGAAGAGTATCATTCCCAAAGGAGCGAAGAGGCGGCCTCACGCGAACCTCTCCCAATTATCTGGTGCGGTAACTTTACGGTGTGAAAAAAAGAGTAGAATGTTGAGAGTCGGGCAGTAGCGCAGCAGGTTAAGCACACGTGGCACAAAGCACAAGGACCGGCATAAGGATCCCGGTTTGAGCCCTCGGCTCTCCACCTGCAGGGGAGTCGCTTCACAGGCGGTGAAGCAGGTCTGCAGGTGTCTGTCTTTCTCTCCTCCTCTCTGTCTTCCCCTCCTCTCTCCATTTCTCTCTGTCCTATCCAACAACAATGACATCAATAACTACAACAATAAAATAAGGGCAACAAAAGGGAATAAAAAAATAATAAAATCTTTAAAAACAAAAGAGTAGAACGTTTTACATACTTCAGAACTCTTTAATAAAATCCATTTGCTTGCTTCTTTTCACTGTTATTCAAATAAATAAGTTTATCCGGCTCCAAAATATGTTTATGTACATCACCATAAAGGCCCGAGGAGAAAACATAAAGGGGGCTTAATCTCAACTGTCAAAACACAAGCTGGCATTTGGGTTTAGCACAGCTGAACACTGCCTTCGTTAAAAAATGGCGGGAACTGGGTACTTCTGGGACAAAAGCACACCGTGGAAAAGCACAGCATTGCTAATAGGTGTAAGAAATTGCAAACGTGGGGCCAGGTGGTGGTGCACCTGGTTGAGCGCACATGTTACAAGGCACATGGACCCCAGGTTCGAGCCCCCAACCCCCACCTACAGGGGGAAAGGTTTGCAGTGATGAAAAAATACTGCAGGTCTTTCTCTGTCTCTCTCCATCTCCCTCTACCTTCTTGATTTCTGGCTGTCTCTATCCAATAAATAAAGAAAAATTTTTTAAAAAAGAAAAGAAAAGAAAAAATCTCAAAACGTTTGCAGATGGTCTGGGGTTCCACATTTAGAAATACAGTAGCTTCTCAATCCTGGAAAACATCAAAAGCGTTAAGTTGTGAAGACATGAAGTGGGTGAGTGAGTAGAAAGTGCCTGTGGATGTGTGTGATATTTTGCCCTTTTAAAAATATGTACTTATTCCCTTTTATTGCCCTTGTTTTATTGTTGTAGTTGTTGTTGTTATTGATGTCGTCGTTGTTGGATAGGACAGAGAGAAATGGAGAGAGGAGGGAAAGACAGAGAGGGGGAGAGAAAGACAGACACCTGCAGAACTGCTTCACCGCCTGTCAAGCGACCCCCCTGCAGATGGGCAGCTCGGGGCTCGAACCCGGATCCTTACGTGATATTTATGTTAAGGGGTGTGAAATTGGATGTTGTGGGCAGAAGGGGAACGGGGAATAATAGCCAGAGTTTCCAAGGCCTTATTAGGAATTCTGGGGTCAGACGTTGGAGCACAAACTCAAGAAAGGAGGAACCTGTAAGGGTCATCCCAGGGTGCAGGCGGAGCCAGTCAGACCACTCACCTGTTAGAGAATGTCTGAGCAGGGGGTGGGGGAGAGGCGGAGAGCAGGAAGGGTAGCAGCCCCTCTGAATGACCATCTAGGGTCTGGCGTGGCCCCACCCACCGGTCCTGGCCCCGCCTTGCTCGCCTGTGACGTCACTCCCTCGAACCACTCAACGGCCGCCCCTGCTTGCTCTTCGGGATCCTATTGGTCAAGTGGGAGGAGAGGCGGGCCCTGGGAGTTAAAGCAAGTAGCTCACAGCGGTTGCCAGGGACGCTCTTGTGCTTAGTAACCAAAGGTTGGGGGACAATTGAAGGACAACCAAGCTAGAAGCCCCGGTGAAGGTGAATTAACTCTCTTTCAGCCATGAAGAGCTTGGCAACCTAATCCAAAGTGCACGGTGCAGGCAAGATTTCGCATTTAATGTTTGTCCAGCAGAGCTCTTCTCTCATTGTGAGATTATCTAGTGATTCCTCCTGTTCCTTAAGGAAAAGATTTAGGGTTTTCTCTCTTCAGCATACACTTCTATAAGTGGCAGTTCTAATCTTTTATCCAAACATCCGACACAAGCCTTTACAGACATCACGATCCATGCAACTTCTGTCTTACTGTTGCTTGAATATCAAATTCATTTGAGGTCAGCTTTAAAAAGTGAGCATAGCACAATTTGTCCTTTGGGATGGCATGCTGAATCAGTGACATGTTGAAACCTTTTGATTAAGATCTCTGGCCTCCACAGAAAAGAGTCTTAAAATTAGTAATTTAGACACTCTCTCTAAAAAACTGTTTCATAACTTGTTGCCAGAATTGAGAGGGTATTTGACCCTTTATTCTTATTTTAACAGAGGAGACGTCGTATACTGCTTGTTTATATTTATTCATAAAGGGAATAATAGGGAGTCAGGCGGTAGCGAAGTGGGTTAAACGCTGGTGACGCCAAGCTCAAGGACCAGCGTGAGGATCCCGGTTGAACCCCCGGCTCCCCACCTGCAGGGGATTCGCTTCACAAGCGGTGAAGCAGGTCTGCAGGTGTCTGTCTTTCTTTCCCCCTCTCTGACTTTCCCTCCTCTCTCTATATCTCTCTGTCCTATCCAACAATAACAATGACATCAATAATAACTACAACAATAAAACAACAAGGACAACAAAAGGAATAAGTAAATATAAAATAATGGTTTGAAAACACACACACACACATACACACACACGACCTTCATTTGGCTATTCCTTGAAGTAGACTTTTGATGTTAGCACAAAGTCCAATAAAACCATAAAAGTAGTGGAACTAGATGGTTCACAGTGCCTAGAACCACTCTGGAATATCTTAAGAGAACAGTGGATCATCCTGGATAGCATAGGAGGTGCTGGTGAATAGGACACAGATCAATAAAAGTCAAGTGCAGCCTACTTCCATTGTGGGGGTAGGAGACAGCCCTTGGAGGCTGAGATGAAGTCACACAGTTCCTATTCTCAATTCACTATCACAAGAAAAAAAATTTTAATGGTTAGTGTCTCCCAAAACATGGTCTCTAGACTCATCATCAAGGGCATTCAGTCAATAAGTTATACAATCAAATGCCTGAGTTTCTAGCACAAAGGGAATTAGCTAGATATCTTGAATACAGAACTTTTTTCATGTGCCTTTAATGTGTCAGTTTATATTTCCCCACAACATTCTAACCATAGAGTTTTTGGGTGGTTTTTTGTTTGTTTGTTTGTTTTTTGCCTCCAGGGTTATCCTTGGGGCTCAATGCCAGTACTACAAATCCACTGCTCCTGGCAGCCATTTTATCAGATAGGACAGAGAGAAATTGAGAGAAGAGGGGGGAGATAGAGAAGGAGAGAGAAAGACACCTGCAGACTTGCTTCACTGCTTGCGAAGCAACCCCCTGCAGATGGGGAGCCAGTAGATACAGCTGGAATCCTTGCAAGGGTCCTTGCTTCATACTATGTGTGCTTAACCCAGTGTGCTACCATCTGTCCCTCTCCGCACCCTACCCAGAGAGCTTTTAAAATGCAGACCACTGACTAGCATCTTCAAGGACCTGAGCATTCCACAGAAAACAATTTGGGAAGTTTTGGTTTAGAATTAAATGTGTTTCTAGAAATATGTGACTAAAGAAAGTATTATATCCGTGTCTAACTAATTTCAGACATTTTCCAAAGTGATGCAGAAATCAAAACTGACATATCTGCATATTCAATAGATGATTCTAATTCAGTTGGAATTTGGTGGCAATTTCCAACTGTCACCAAGCAGGAAGGCAAATAAATAAAGCAGAACTGCACAGTCAACAAGCTCAAACATCTAGGGGAAGGGACCCCCCGAAGGTGACAGAAAAAGATAATTTTACATAGAACTGGACCAGGAAGTCATGGGAGGAAGGTCAGGGTCAGAGAGGGAAAAGATAAAGTGCCAAAGAGTGTCTTGTAGGAAACTAAAAGAAGAAGGAGAAAAAGAAAAGAGTAATCAACATGATGGAGATAATTGGGAGTATAAATGTATTGGAGTGAAAGAAGATATTCAGATAGAAAATAATGCTTTTTGCAGGCAACTGTCCCTAATCTGCTTGCTAGTGCTAAATTATTTTAATTCCACAATTCATTCTCATGGGCAGTTATACAGGAAAATCGAAAATATCTTCATTATCAAAAGGTGAGAGAGATAACTGAAACATTTGGAGTCTAATTTTAGAATACTCTTAAGTTCTTTAAATGTATTTATATCACTGTTCATGGATTCTTCATGAACTGACCTGTGACATTATATTCCAATTTGCACTATTCATAGCAATGATATTCTTTTTTTAAAGATTTTATTTATTTTATTAATGAGAAATATAGAAGGAGAGAGGGAGAAAGAGCCAGACATCATTCTGGTACATGTGCTGCTGGGGATTGAATTCAGGACCTCATGCTTGAGAGTCTAGCTCTGTAGCCACTGGACCACCTCCTAGACCACATCGATGGTATTCTTTACCTTGGCTACTATATCGGGAATCAGGACTTTTAGAAATCTGATAAGTAGGTAAGAGATTCAAATAGAGTGTACAGAATATGCACTACCAACTACACAAGTATGACTCAGGAGAAATTTATGGGGAGAGCTGACTGAATGTGTGATGCATTCATGGAGAATTTTATCATTTACAACATGAGTAAAGTTTTATCATCTGTCGCTGTTTTTGTTTTGTTTATGCTATCAAGGTATCTATAGGGTGTGTGTCAGCATCAGCTTTTTAAATTGAGTAGACTTTTTTCATAGCAGGGAACACCTTGTTAAGAATGATTTCCAGAGAGACAAGGTGCATGAACTCAGTCAAACTTAAACATCATTCTCCAGCCCCTCTTTTATCAAGTGGGGAAAAAATGCCACATCCACGGTCATATTTTGCTTGTAAACAGAAAATGAGAGAGTGCCATGAGCTCCCTTCCCTTATGCTTTCTCCCAAGATGTTTTCCTGCATATTAATGTCTTGCTTCCTTCATTAGACTGTGAGCCCTGTGAAGTCAGGTCCAACTGTCTCCCAGTCATAGTCACAGGAACTGTTAGACACATTCACATAGATTCATTCATTAGATTATGAGGCCCTATGAGGAAAAGTTATCCCAGTCATAGTCACAGGAACTACTTTTGAAACTCATGCTCTGTTGAGATTATTTCTTTTTTTTAAATTAACAATTCTTTTTTAAATTTTTTAAATTATATTTATTTACTTATTGGATAGAAACCACCAAGAGAAATCAAGAGGGAAGGGGGTGATAGACAGAGAGAGAGAGACAGAGAGACACTTGCAGCACTGCTTCACCACTCGCAAAGCTTTCCCCCTGCAGGTGGGGACTAGGGGTTCAAACCCAGGTCCTTGTGCACTGCAACATGTGTGCTCAACCAGGTGCGCCACTACCCAGCCACTACTGAGATTACTTCTAGAAAGTAGATGGAAATGTGGGTGCCTACTGGTAAGTAATTCTGGGAAGAATACAAGTACTTGTCCTATCTTTAGTAAAATGGCACTCACTTCTACAGATATTGGCAGGGGCACTCTTCTCTTTCTCCTTGGAAGAAAGAAAACTCATGGGTAAAGTGATCCACATTGAAATCATCAGGTAAGGTGCATTATGGAGCGAGTAAAGAATCAACAACCGCTCCTGCTCCTAGGAAGACTAGACATCTAGAAATTTAATCTTAATGTTCCCCTTAGAAGGTACAGGTATTTATTGATAGCCAAATGCTATCAATTAATCAGCAGCAGCAACAAATGACTCATTTTAAGTGCCATAGTACAATCAGAGAGAGAGACAGAGAGAGAGAGAGAGAGAGAGAGACCAAGAGGAGACTCACAGGAAGTTGAGTCTACTGCCTACAGTCATAAATAGTTAAATGTTAAGTTATGTCTACTGCTAAGAGTCATAGGTAGTTAAATGTTAAGTTTTGAACAGTATTGTTTAGAGAGGATACTTCCCACTACAAATATTAATTTATGTATAAGATAAAAATATCAAGAAGATCATAGGCTAAGAGATGCACACCCCATGTGTTTTAAATAGTAATATACCAAGACTACTTGAAAGATCTTACATTTTATTTTATTTTATTTTATTTTATTTCACTTTTTGCCTGCAGGGTGATTGCTGGGGCTCAGTGCCTGCACCATGAATCCACTGTTCCTGGAGGCCATTTATTCCCCCTTTTGTTGCCCTTATTGTTGTAGCCTTGTGGTTATTATTGATATCGTTTGTTGTTGGATAAACAGAGAGAAATGGAGAGAGGAGGGGAAGACAGAGAGGGGGAAAGAAAGACACCTGCAGACCTGCTTCACTGCCTGTGAAGTGACTCCCCTGAAAGTGGGGAGCTGGGGGCTAGAACCGGGATCCTTAGGCTGGTCCTTGCGCTTTGCACCACATGCACTTAACCCTCTGTGCTACCGCCCAACCACCAAGATCTTTCATTTTAGAAGCTGGGAATTCTTTTGTAATATTCTCTCACTAATATTCCACTGAGCTGTGTATAATTAGAGACATGTGATTGCTATATGATGAATCAAGTAAAAGGCTTTAATAGGCTGGTCCTTGTCAGAGATTTACTGTATTTCATCCAAATAAGCCTTTATTTAGTTCAGAAAAAATAAAAATGACCTCTGAACTCAACTAGCAAAGGAAAGTTATTGAGCAGAGTCAGAGTTAACATCTCTGAGTTACCAGAGCAACACCATTTACACAATCACTAAATGTTGGTCAGTTCCCAGCATGCAGCAGGATGAGTTATGCTGGGAATTGTGGGTGCCATGCTGGTCTGGTTTGGACCAGCTTACGTGAGCCCACTGTTAAATTTTCAGGGATGTCATAACCTAGTTGTCAAAAAGCAATCACTTTAATAATTGAATCTTACAAGCATGTGATGAAATAACATTAAGACTGGTAGTGACTACGTCAAAGCTTTCTAATTCTTTTACAGTATCCTATATTATTTTTTTCAGCCTTCTGGAGTTTCTTTGCATCTGCTGTGTCCTTAAAGTGTAAATATTATGCAATCATAACATAACATCCTAGTTTTAAGTTCCACAATATCAAATTAGTAAACTGGAATGAAACCTGATGGAAATATTTAAACCACGGAAATGATCAAGAGCTGTGGAATAAGACTTGATTTATTGTTTTGTTTATTACCTTGATTCAGTAAATGTTGTACATGGACATCCAGGTCCCATCCCAGCACATAATATATGACAGAGTGGTGTTCTCCTCCATCTCTCTCTCTCCAATTAAAAGAGAACATGATGACAGAAATTCTGAAATACATATTTAGCTTTGAAATGTCTGAGAGATATCTTGCTGGGTATGGCACATGCCTTGCTATTCATGGGACTCAGATTTTAGCCCTAGCACAACATGAGAGTACAGCAATGACACCTGGGGAATTTCTAGTAATGTAGCGTCTCTCTCTCTCTCATGCTTTGTCTGTGTCTCTATCTCTGACTATATGAATGACAAAATAGTCCAGCAGTGGCGAAACTATGTATGTGAAAGGCCCTAGTTCCTAGGGGAAAATATGGGTCATATTGTGGGGAAAAAAAAGAAACTATTAAATATACACTCAGTAGAATATGACTCTGCCATTAATAGAGATGACATCATGCCTTTCAGATCCAAATGGATGGCACTTGGGGTAATTATGCTAAGTGCAGTAGGAAAGGAAGTGACACTATATTGTTTCACTCATACATGGAATATAAATAACTAAAACAGAAAACTTGCAAATCATAACAAAACTAACCCTAAGACTCTGAAAATCATGTTGGTTATCAGAAGGAATGTGGAAAAGTTGAATAGGTCTTGGTGTCATGGCACTAGAACTCTGGTGATAGGTGTGATAAGTCTTAGACACATGTGTAACTATACCCCTAACATGTCATACCATTATAAACCCACATTAAATCAATAGAGAATACAATATAGTACAATATAAAAATGGGGAACGGGCTCATATGGATAATGTCATAAGGCAATTAAGTCAGAAGGCTCCGAACCCCTTTCTAATTCTGCTGATTACTGTCAGCAAGGTCTTTCTTGATTGTTTTATGCCCCTGAGCTCTCATTTTGAGAACTCTAATGCAGTAACTCTCAGTGTATTGTCCTCCAATTTATCAAAAAAGAAAATTTATCAAAAAGACAAAGGCTTCAGGCCTAGGGAAAGAAAAAACTTGGGAGTGGAGAGCGATAATCTGTGTTTCAAAGAGCCCCGCTAGTGATTCAGCCGTGCACAAAAGCCAGAATTAGGGAATCGGATGGTAGCACAACGGGTTAAGCACACGCGGCGCAAAGCACAAGGACACGTAAAAGGATCACGGTTCAAATCCCCAGCTCTTCACCTGCAGGGGGGGGATCACTTCACAGGCAGTGAAGCAAATCTGCAGGTGTCTATGTTTCTCTCCCCCTCTCTGTCTTTCCCTCCTCTCTCCATTTCTCTCTGTCCTATCCAACAATGACGACATCAATAACAACAATAGTAATAACTACAGCAATAAAACAACAAGGGCAACAAAAGGGAATAAATAAATATTTTTTAAAAGCCAAAATTAAAGTACCTTCAACTTACTCCCTGTAGGGAGCAGAGAGCAAGTTGAGAATCGTTCTATGTACTCATATTCTGCAGCCTAATGATACTAATTCTCGGCCTCTTTAGAGAGAGGCTAGCACAAATAGACTTGGACGAGAACATTCATTTGCAACACTGCTCAGTAGAGCAAGAAGACAAAAAACTGACTAAGCTCAAGGATAATGGGGAAACACTATTTTATTTATGCCATGGAAAACGACTGGCAGCACAAAAGAACACACTAAGACCACGAGTCTAAAAATAACACTGAGTGAGGAAATGTGAATGATATAGCATTTGGATAGTTTTTGCAACACAAACATTAAGTCTTAATATAGATACTTTATGCTTTCATATTAAAAGAAATCATGAAGCCCTCCATGCAAAGGTAAACATCTAATTTTAGTGGGTGAAGAAGGAAGAAGGAGAATAGGGAGTGTAGAGTTTGTTTCCATTTTACTTCTTCAGATACAAAGACTGGTGGCCTGAGAAGTGGTTTAGAGGTGAGACAGGAGACCTGCTTGTGTGAGGCCCCAAGTTTGATTCCTGGTACTTCATATACTGGAGAAGGGTCTCTATCACTCCTTCATCAAATAAAATGAATAAATCTTTTTAAAATATTTTTATATTTATTTATTTATTTTCCCTTTTGCTGCCCTTGTTGTTTGTTATTGTTGTTGTTATTGATGTTGGAGTTGCTAGATAGGACAGAGAGAAATGGAGACAGGAGGGGAAGACAGAAGGGGAGATGTCGTATGCTTTACATTGGTTTGTTCTAGCCCTCCCCCCGCCAAGAGAATTGGATCAGTCCTATTAATTTCGCGGGCCTGCTTGGCCCCGCCCCAAGGGACCCCGAGAGAGGGTTCCTGAGTCCGAGAGTTCCTGAGTTCCCCAGTGAGAGAGTTCCTGAGTTCAAAAGTAAGGCAGAGGGTTCCTGAGTTCGAGAGTAAAAGAAAGAGTGCTTGTGCCGCCGCATAGAGACAGCAGAGTTCTGTTTGGTGATTAGTTTGTCTTAGTTTATGAATCGTTGTTCCTGAATAAAGAAATACAGCTTCCCTGCCCAGCCGTTGTCTCCGCGTCTCTGTTACCCGCCAGTGAAGCTAACCCGCCCGGCTAGAGCATAAGAATTTTAACAACAAATGGCGCCCACATGGACCTGACCTGCGCATCTCTCAGATAAGTAAAGACAATTTGGCTACCTATGCACTATGGTCTTCTCTTCTGCTTGTGAAGAGATCTCCAAAGGCCTCTGCTCTTTCTTCACGAGACTGTTTTGCTGTTTCTGGAACATTTATCTCTGGACCACTCTGTGGTTTCCACTCGCTCGGGCAAACTCAGAACAGCCAGCGGGAAGAGCCAGCAGGCGGGAGGCAAGGCACGGAGCTGCTGTTTCCACCTGGTTAAACAGCCAGCCAGCCGGCTGCGCCCAGACAACCCCGCGCACCGCGCCCACAGCCCCGCAGCCCGCAGGAGGCCTACGCCAGCACACAAAAGCCCCAGGAGCCCAATGCCAACATGCTGTAGCCCTATGCCAACACGCAAGAGCCCGATGCCTCCACGCTAGAGCCCGAGGCCAACACGCAAGAGCCCGAGGCCAGCCCACAGGAGCCGGCTCTCCACCGCGTGGCGCAGGGCACTGGACGTGTGATCCCTCCACGCTGCTCGGCCACTGCGAACAGAGCAGCAGATATGGCAGGGCCATGGGGCAGGGCCGCGGCGGCCTATCATGGCCGCCACCCCTGGGCACCTAGGCCCACACCTTCTACAAAGATGGCCTGCCTGCCCTCTTTCTATAAATTCTGGAACCATCCCGGGCCTCCCGGACCCCCGGGCTCCCTGCCAAAACTGGGCACATGAGATCTCCAGCCGCCGGTCCGGTCTGAAGACAGACAAGCTGGAGTACGCAGAGATTTGTGCAGAGATCGCAACCTGCAATTCCTAAAAGTGAAGCTGCGCGGGAAGCCACCTCCAGATGGTGAACCCCCCCCCCCACAACAACTAAGACAGTATAGATTTAAATTCGTGTTTAAAATGACATGTCTTCGTAACAAAGGTTTCTCTCCTTGTGTATTAATGACCATGTTTATGTGTATGTTTAAAGTTTGGTAAACAGTAGCTTTAAGGCTAAATTCTTACTAGTCAAAGTTAAATGAAAAAGGTTTTCAATATAATTCTCATAAAGATAAAATTATTAATGACCATGTTTATGTGTATGTTTAAAGTTTGGTAAACAGTAGCTTTAAGGCTAAATTCTTACTAGTCAAAGTTAAATGAAAAAGGTTTTCAACGTAATTCTCATAAAGATAAAATTAACTTACATTTAAAGTCTAAGGTAAAAATTAGTTAACAATCAATATATTTTAACTAAGTTAGTCTAAACAAAAGGTTAAATAGACTTGTTGATATGTAAAACACTACTTTCTCTATTAGAAATGGTAGATCGCACAATGGCTATGCTAATTATTCTCATGCCTGAGGTTTCCTCTCCGGCCCACACCTAGGGTGTGTCTCCATCTTAAATGGGTGTAACAAAAGGTTAAAAGACGTTGTTGATATGTAAAAGTCTCAAATTCCTTCTCTATTAGAAACGTTGGATCGTGCAGTAGATATGCTAATAACAAGTTTTGTTTCATAATAAGTAAGTTGCAGCCAGCTGCCTGTGGGACTCTACGCCATTCCCCGCCCCCATGCAATTGCCCGTAGAGGCAAGTAGCCCCCCAGAGGCAAGAAATGTTTTTTTTTTCAGATATGGCCCCCTCAGGCCTTCCCTTGGCAACATGCTGGTTTTTGTTATATATGTTTCTGTTCACCCCACACCCTTGATACTATAGTCATTTAGTTAAAAAGAAAAGGGGGAATTGTCGTATGCTTTACATTGGTTTGTTCTAGCCCTTCCCCCCCCCCCAAGAGAATTGGATGAGTCCTGTTAATTTCGCGGGCCTGCTTGGCCCCACCAAAAGGAACCCAGAGAGAGGGTTCCTGAGTTCGAGAGTGACGGAGTTTCTGAGTTCGAGAGTTTCAGGGTTACAGAGTAAGAGAGAGTTCCACAGTGGAAGAGTTTCAGAGGGCTCTCGAGTACGAGAGTTCCTGAGTTCCAGAGTAAGAGAGTGCTTGTGCCGCCGCAAAGAGACAGCAGAGTTCTGTTTGGTGATTAGTTTGTCTTAGTTTATGAATCGTTGTTCCTGAATAAAGAAATACAGCTTCCCTGCCCAGCCGTTGTCTCCGCGTCTCTGTTAACTGCCGTGAAGCAAGCCAGCCCGGCCAGAGCCTCCCGAAATTTTAACAACAGGGAGAGAAAGATAGACACCTGCAGACCTGCTTCACCGCCTGTGAAGTGATTCCTCTGCAGGTGGGGAGCCGGGGGCTGGAACTGAGAGCCTTATGCCAGTCCTTGCACTTTGCACCACTTGTGCTTAACCTACTGTGCTACTGCCCGACTCCCAATAAATCTTTTATTTTTTTTAAGAAAAAAGATAAGTGGCTCAAATAAAGTAAATATTAACATCTGATGTTCGTTTCCATACTAAATTGGCTTTCTACTTTTGTCTAAAAGCAGTTGTCTATATACATACGGATTTATTTCTGAACTCTCTTCCATCGCATTGAACTGGGTGCCTGCTTTTATTATACCAGTGTCATGCCGTGTACACGGATATGACTTTGCATATGTCTTGTAAACAGGTTATACTAGGTTTTCAACATGGTTCTTATTTTTCCAATGTGTTCTCCATGAGTCCTCTGAATTTACACATGGATTTTAGAATCTCTTGGCAATTTACATAGAAAAAACTATAGCAATGGGGCTAGGTACACCCAGTTGAGAGCACATGTTACAATGCGCAAGGACCTGGGTTCGAGTCCCCAGTCCCCACCAACGGGGAAAGTTTCACAAGCAGTGAAGCAGGGATGTAGGTGCCTCTCTCTAACTCAATCTCTCTCTCTCTCTCTCTCTCTCTCTCTCTCCCTCCCTATCTCCCCCTTCCCTTCTGTCTCTATCCAATAAATAAAATTAATAAAATAAAAGCTACAGTGATTATGATGGGGATTAAATTAAATCAACAAATCAGTTTAGGAAGAGTTTACAATTTACTTGACAATATTAAAATTTTCAATCCAATATCTCAAACTTTTTGATGCTTAGACCACAGCTCTGAGTATATGTTCCTTCAAACTAAACACTTAAGACTGGTAATCAGATAGGATTTTAACAGTGTGGGCTCAGATTGTTAATACATTTCAATAATGACTTGTTCTTTGAAATATTAAATCTCCTAAAATCTTAGACCAGGGAGAACAAAAGCAACTGGTGGCATTACTTTATAAGATACAGCTATAAGTAAATAGCATCAAACGACATACATTATAGTGAGGTCTTACATGATACAGCAAATCCTAACAATGGGATTTTCAAAGTTAACCCAACTGCCAAATAATGTGATTATAGCAATAACTATCTATTACCTTCTTAAACCCTAAGACAACAGGAACCTTCCCCTTTCTCTATAAAGCCCACATTTCTCCCAGTCCTGGAAGCTCTAGGGTGGGGCTCACTTTCCTGCATGCTTCTCTCAATTCATACCAACTGATACTGCATCTGCTGACCCCAACTTAAGCAAGGCAACCAGCACCACCTCAGCATGTTTCACTTTAGACTGTGTCCAGAGGCATCAGGCATGAAATGTTAACCCTTCCACTTCCACTCGTGAGGCCTTTCCTAACTTGTAGGACTACTTAATTAATTCCATTTGGGGTGGTGCACTTCTTTTTTTTTTAATATTTATTTTATTTATTTATTCCCTTTTGTTGCCCTTGTTTTATTGTTGTAGTTATTATTGTTGTTGTCGTTGTTGGATAGGACAGAGAGAAATGGAGAGAGGAGGGGAAGACAGAGAGGAGGAGAGAAAGATAGACACCTGTAGACCTGCTTCATTGCCTGTGAAGCGACTCCCCTGCAGGTGGGGAGCCAGGATTTGAACCGGGATCCTTATGCCGGTCCTTGTGCTTTGCGCCACCTGCGCTTAACCCGCTGTGCTACAGCCCGACTCCCGGTGGTGCACTTCTTAACAAAGCCGTGAAACCTACATATAGACCAAGGTCCATAAGACAGGGCTTATTTACGTACACATGCATCCATAAGTTAGGGGAAAAAATATATACCTTAGAGCAAAAGTGCACAATAGTTCGCAATGAGTCAATAAATGCAGCAAGCAAGTAAAAAGACACCATAAAATACCTAATGAAATAGTTTCTACTTAGACCTAGATACCCTCCTCACCCACTTCCTATTACACGTCCCTCAGTCACTCCAAAGCTAACCTTGTCAGACAAAGGACTACAAAAGCTGAATAAAGGCAAGAGACTGGCATATTTAGTGATGACTGTTTAGTCACTATCAGGCCAACCCATCAGCTGGTGCCTTAGTCAGGGAGTCCTGGGATTCCCACACAGACATGATGGGCCTAGACCTCTAACAGATCCTTCTCTCCACTGTCACTGGTCATCTCCATCAGGAGCAACATAATGGACCCCTATAAGACCATGCCCTCAGTGTGGATCAATAATGGTAGGGACTGTTCCATTCTCTGAAGGGAGGTTGGACAACATACTCTACCTACTAACTGAGGAAGATGGGTCCTGAGACTAGTGCAGCCTGGAATGTTCCTAGTCATGACCACAGAATGCCAGATCAGACCTACAGGGATGCAGAGGTTACACAGGCTCCTGTGCTGAATATGGGCCCCAGATCAAACTGGTGGGGTTTACAGTTAATATTTATACACTTTTCCTATCTTTGGGAGCTACTCTCTTCCTGATCCAGTTTTCTAGTCCTTTTAACAACTCTGACACCATCTCCCCAAATAATAACCTGGGTCCACCTGCATATTAGATGTCAGGCTCAGGCAAAAACTAGTGAAATCATTGGCCCTTTGGAAAACACCTAAAATAGACCTACTAGCTTTTTCCAAAATGGAGACCCCGAATCTTCATCTGCAATATTCCAGCCTTTAGGTTCATGGTTAGTCAACAATTTGTTCTGCTTTATATATTAACTCTTTTCAGCCACAGGTTTCAGATGCTACCATTATGCCAACCTGACTTCCCTGGACAGAGGACCTCACCATGTGTCCTGGAGCCCCACTTCCCCAGAGCCCCACCCTACTAGGGAAAGAGAGAGACAGGCTGGGAGTATGGATCAACCTGCCAAAGCCCATGTTCAGTAGAGAAGCAATTACAGAAGCCAGACCTTCCATCTTCTGCATCCCACAATGACCCTGGGTCCATACTCCCAGAGGGATAAAGAATAGGAAAGCTATCAGGGGAGGGGATGGGATACAGAGTTCTGGGAGTGGGAACTGTGTGGAGTTGTACCCCTCTTATCCTATGGTCTTGTCAATATTTCCATTTTATAAGTAAAAGTTTAAAAAGATGTTCAAGCCATTAAAAATACTAACATATTGGTACATAGAAATATTTATTATTGCATTTTTATTAGCTTTTTCAGATGAGATAGGAAGGAGAGAGAGGAAGAGGGGTGAGGGAGAGGGAGAGAGAGGGAGACAAGAGAAAGGGAGAGACCAACCACAGCACTGAAACTTCCTTCAGTGCAGTGGAAGACGAGTAGACTCGAACCTGGATTGTGTACATGGTAAAGTGGAGTGTGATTCAAATGAGCTATTTTGCCATCCATTACCTTTCCTTTTTAAAGTTTTATAAATAAATGCCTTTAAAAGGCAACTCCCATCAGTAGCTATTAAATCAGCACAAAAAAATGAAACTATGTTCTTCTGTTAAATAAAAACATAATTTAATATAACAAAGAAGGTATTCAGATCATTGGTGAAGATTCCCCATCATTTCTGTCTAGTTAATAGCATTCAAACTGGAACTTTTATTCATCAGTTGCAACTATATGTTAACCAGAGATAGACAAGTTTAGCAACATTACATAAAAGCATTCTGCATTAATGGGGTCATCTGCACAGGGAAGTCCTGTTGGCATCATGTTAGCATCTGGAACTTGGTGGCTGAAAAAAAGAGTTAACATATAAAGACAAACAAATTCTCCAGAGCCCCGCCCCACTAGGGAAAGAGAAAGACAGGCTGGGAGTACGGATCCACCTGCCAACACCCATGTTCAGTGGGGGAGCAATTACAGAAGCCAGACCTTCCACCTTCTGCATCCCACAATGACCTTGGGTCCATACTTCCAGAGGGATAAAAAATAGGAAAGCTACCAGAGGAGGAGAGAGGATATGGAGTTCTGGTGGTGGGAATTGTGTGGAGTTGTACCCCTCTTATCCTATGTTTTTTGTCAGTGTTTCCTTTTTTATATATAAAAAAATTTCAAAAAGAATTCTGCAGAAAAATATTAGTTATGGGTCCAGGTGGTGGTGCATCTTATTAAACACGGTGCACAAGGAGCCAGGTTGAAGCCCTCAGCCTCTCCCTGCAGCACAGGAGTGGGGGGAGCTTCATGAGTGGTGAAACAATGCTGCAGGTGTCTTTCTTACCATCTCTATTTCCCCATTCCCTCTAAATTCTACTCAACTCTGTCTCTTCCCAAAATAAGTAGATAAATTCTCTTCTTCTTCTAGCGTTTGCCCTTCTTCCGTAGCCAGTCAACAGCGTCAGGTTGAGCCTGATGTAAAGTTTCGAGACCTCCTTTGAATCTGGAGAGGTGGCAGTCGTTGACTATGTGGGTCATAGTCTGTCTGGAGCCGCAGGGGCAGTTCGGGTCGTCTCTGGCTCCCCAGCGATGGAACATAGCGGCGCACCAGCCATGGCCTGTTCGATAGCGATGGAGGAGGGCCCAATCATAACGTGCTAGGTCAAAGCCGGGTTGACGCTTGCAGGGGTCTGTGATGAGGTGTTTGTTCTTGACCTCAGCTGACTGCCAACTCTGTTTCCAAGAGTCTGGAACAGAGAAGTTCAGTGTAGGCGTAGGGGACCAGATTGGGTGACGAGACGTCAAGCGTCGGACAGGGTGGGCGAAGATATCCGCGTATATTGGCAGGTCCAGTCGAGCATGGACATGGGAAATGAACTTAGATGATGCCGCATCCCGACGAATATCTGGCGGGGCGAAGTTGCTAAGAACTGGCAGCCATGGAACCGGGGTGGAATGGATGGTTCCAGAAATTATCCTCATGGAGGAATATAATTTGGAATCGACCAAGTGGACATGGGGGCTAC